>NW_022196903.1:121708384-121713684 GCF_008632895.1 Mastomys coucha
TATTAGCGGTTTTTGAATTCCAGTGACAAAAACACTGAGGAGAACTTACATGATGAAACTATTTATTTTAACTCATAGTTTCACAATGTCAGTCCATCATGGGTTAATAGGAAAGAGGATGGGAAACATTCATGTCATGTTGAGCCAGGAAACAGAGAAAAGAACATAGAGAGGGTCCCTGTTGAAATGTTATCCACAGGACACACTTCCAGTGAACTACTGCTTCTGTCTAGGCTGCCATCTCAAAATACCACCATGTTATAAATCTATCAAAGGATTATACTCTGTATCATGTTAAAGCTCTCACCACTTAATATTCTCTGGAAACATCTTCGCAGAGACATACTACACAAAGGATTTAAGTGTTTCTTAATCCAAGCAAGCCAAAGTCAAGGTTAAATACCACAACAGCATAAAGATGGCCAAGGAGCGTGGGAAGAGCTAAACTGCATCACTAAACATCATGAGGATTGAAATGAAGACAGTGAGAAAAGACCCCTGGTTTCTAGTTCTGCATGAAGGAGCCTGGAAGTTTCCAGTGCATCCTCGCAACAAGCATGAATGTGAAACAGACAGAAACCAAAGAGTTCTTCTAAGCTGTGCAAGAGAGGTGAGGACACAAGACAAAGGTGTACACCACCACTGCTAGAGAGTCAGAGGGATGGAGGACAGGAAGGCATGGTTGATGAAACCCTGGTTTGACGCTGCTCTCTGACCATGGGAGCCACAAAAGAACTGGAAAAATCTCATCTGTAATTTTTTTAAGTGCTGAAAACATGATGTGGTTATTTAGATAGTTACAAACACTTGCAAGAGTCAGTTGGAGGGCAACCACAGCCTGAGAGACTGGCCTTTAGAGACTTGACCACATCCTCAAAGCAAATGTCAAAAAATAACCCCCTTGAGATCATAGTAGGAGAGAGCAAAAACAATTTTTATACTATATGGCTGGCCATATAGTATAAAACAGAAGCTTTCTCTAATAAATAACATCAACAAAACTCTAGGAACTCAGAACCTAAAACTAATGCATTTATTAAAGTCTAACTGCCTAGGGACAGGCTCTACACAGTCTAGTCAGTCACCTTTCTTTACAGAGAAGAAAAATCAACTTGAGATTACTCTGGCCTTCAAAGGAGGGGGGAGTGCCCATTGACAACTACTGTAGATGTTGTCCCCTCATAGATAAGATAATAGGGAATAAGTGAAGAAACACTGAGGAATTTATCTGTAGAGGCACAAGGTTACTAAAACTCAGACCTTATCACACCTCCCTACCCCTTCACCTCGCCAGCACAATAAGGCTTTAATTCTGTACTTTCTTTACCTAGAGAATTGGGTCTGTTTATGTAACAAATCCAAGGCACAGAACAATGGAAACATGTGACTTGATGATCCAAAACAATCTTCAAACAAGACATTCAACGGGTTGGAGAATTAAAACCAGGGAGACATTTGTTCCTACCCATTGGATGACTATGCTAAGGAAGCAGCTGCCCCACAAAGAGAATTAAAACCAGGGAGACATTTGTTCCTACCTATTGGATGACTATGCTAAGGAAGCAGCTGCCCCACAAGGAAAATGAAGGATGGTTAAGTGTCAACAAGAATGTGGGAAAACTGAAACTATTATTCATTGCTGTATGGAAAAGCAAAATTGTGCCACCATGGTGGAAAACTGTGGTGAGTCATCAATTATTTTAAAGGAAAGAAAGAAAATAGATTATGGTACCTACAGCCCAACTTCTGGATATATGACCATAGGTACTGAAAGTAAAGTCTCTGTTATGTCCCCTCAAAAATTTATCTTGAAATTGGGTCCCATTGAATATGAGGGGCAAAGAAGCTTCTATGAAGGAATCGACTAGTGATGTTTTGACAAATGGACATGCAGATAAACTGTCTCCGAACTATTTATTTTTATTTTTGTAGAAGAATCACCTTTCAGCCTTGGCCAGACAAGTCTCTTTCAGAAGTGGGTGTTGGTCAAAACTGATGACAGCTTTAACGGTCCAAGTACTGAGAATAAGTAAGAGCTGAGTGCCCAGCCTCAAACCCAACATCTATGTAATAAACACCCTGAGACCCCATTACACTTCCTGTCTCTGCTGGTGTCCTAGCTCTCAGCCCCAGGTCTGAGACCCTTGTCCATGAAGAGTTGGTAGCTCTCCAGAACAAAGACCTGCCCTTTCTCTCCTCTCTCTCCTTATAGCCCTTTATGCTTCTTCAGCCTCAGCTCTGTCCCCTTTGTCCTCTGTCTCCATCTCCCTTCTCTTTCCTGCCCTGACTGCTCACAAACCGATCAACTGCTGCCTCTTCAGCTGCCCAGCAGCAGCTGCCTTGCTGTGTTCACAGCGTGACTGCCTGCACTCAGTGGTTTCTGTATCTGCTTTTCTGTGTCCTCTTCTGTCACCTGTGCTCCCTGCTCTCCCAGCTGCTACTTCCCTAGTATTACAAGCTCAGCCTGAACTTAGAGAAGGCATGAAAAAAAAAAAAAAACAACTCCAGAGAAGCTTTTTTGTGCCCTTCGCCACCTCCCGCCCCCGAGCCTCCAGTGGACTAAATCAGACCTTGTCTGTGCCACAACTGGCTAGCCCACCTAGGATGGAGTCTAACAACTTAGGTGAGGTTCTGCCACACCTGCAGCTTCCTGAAATGAGGCACTACCTGCTGAGCTGCTGAGCTTGTCTTTCTGGCAGCTCCAGACAAAGCAGCAAGATGCTGATGAGCTGATAAGATCCTGTTACATAGGGAGGACAGGTCCCCTCCCTTTATAAACTCATACTCCTTGATCAGAAAACCTGTCTTGGTCTCATTCTCCTCTCACCATCTCCCACCCCTACCCCCACCCCCATTTAAGCCCCAGCTTTCCTTTCAGGAACCCAGTTCATGTAGCCACTGTTGGGTATACTTTTTGAGGAATGATGTTGCAATACCAGAGGGAGGCTACAGGAGGGCATCGGGACATCTGGCAGACTTGGGGAGGCAGAGCAACCTTCCTGAAAAGCTTGAGAGAAGGCCTTGGGACCAGCGTGGCCATTGGTTCCTGACCAGTCACAGCCATTTGTTTGGACCTTGACTCTTGCACCAATCAGAGACTGTAGGGTTTATGTTTTAAAATCACAGGTTGGATTCCTAGTATTAGTCACAGAAGTTTTTTGCTAGACCATGAGGGAGGTCTTCCCCCTCTGCCCTCAGTGATAGGTTCTGACCACATTCTCTCTCTCTCTCTCTCTCTCTCTCTCTCTCTCTCTCTCTCTCTCTCTCTCTCTCTCTCTCTCTCCTTTTTACTTTGTACACATTAGATATCTGGGGATGACAGATGCATTGTAGTACAGCAGGTCTCTAGCATTTACTGAGCCTGGTTGACTTTCTGCACGTAATTACTTATTCTCCACCCATCCCTATTCCCTGGTGATCATCTCTCCTTTCTTTGATGTTCACATGTGACTACTGCATATGCTTCCTGTATGTGGATTCAGGCAGCATTTGTTTTCTTTGAGTTGCTTATTTATTTAGCACAAGGTTCTCCAAGTTCTCCAGTTTCCTGAACCATATATCTCCCTCTTTCTAACAGCTGACTACCATTCCACTGGATGAAGACACACTTAGCTGTTGGCAGGGATTTAAGCTGGCTATGCATCATGTATGGTTATAGAAGTGGTCATGTAATCTCCTAAAGGCCTGGATTTTGATCATTTCAGATGAGCATCTAGATTGCTGGATCAAACTGCTGTCCCATTTAACTTTTGGGGGAATTCCCATTGTTTTCCAGAGGCTACGCTATTTAACGTTCCCACAGACAATGTTCAGGGGCTCCAGCTTCTCCCATTTCTCTGTGATACTTGCCTTCTTCTGTTTGGTTGATAGGCAGGAAGTGATTAAGTGATTTCCCATGAAGTTTGATTTACACTAACTTCATGTTTTGTGTCCTGTTCCTTCTTTAAAATAATTTTGGCCATCAGTGTGTCTTCCTTTTCTGTAGTGCCTTATTCATTTTTTATTTGGGTATTAAATTTGTAAAAGCTGTTGAATTTCCTTGTATATTTTGGACATATATGTAGCAGGGTAAGGACGTCTCCAGCTGTCAAAGAAAAATCCAAGTCATTAATAGGATGTGGTCTGGTGCCCAGTTGCCCTCCAGAGCATACAGCCAAGTCCAGGCCACACACAGTTCATGGCACACAGGTAGATAGAAACCCTGAGCCTAATCCTGTCAAGAAAATGTAACAGTTGGAATGAGGTTTTCGAAGAAGGTGTCCACAACTGAATGATTCTGATGGGAGGACCAGTGAGCAAGAACCAGCGGCATCCAAACAATGCTTATTTTTCTTGTTGAGTTCTCGGCCCACGTGTCCCGGCCTCTCCTGCAGTCCAGCACGTAGACATCTGTGTCAAGACCTTAAGTGCTGGTGGCCCCAGCAGTTTGCCCTAAGATTGAGGTTTGAGATGCATCAGTCACCACAGAGGAAGGCTACTTCCTTGTGCAGCCTTACCTCATACTGATCTTCCGATGTGAATGTGGAGGGTGACAGGGCAGAAGAATAGGGTCCAGACAAATCTGCATGTGGACTGAGCATCAGAGCAGCCAGGCTCATGAAGCTCCGGGAAGTGTGTTTCCCTAGGTGAGCAGCACGGGGCACTGGGCAGGAAGGGCCTTTGGGCTTCTGACGGTGCAGTTCCTGGGAGTTAGAGCAGCCAACTTGAGGTCAGGAATATTTGAGCCTAGCACAGAGCCTCAGGTTTGGGTCAGGGAAGATCAGCATTGGCTTTTCCTAAAGCTCCCCGTGACTCCATTCCAGGTCAGTCCCTTACAAGGTATGCAAATGCCATTAAAAAACAGATAAATAAAAAATAAAGACTAGTTTCCTTTAATCTGTTTGAAGTTCAATTGCTAAGTCTAACATGGTTCTACTTAGCTTGCTTTAGAACATTAAATTCACTTCAAATAATTAACTTTTTCAGTTCAGCCTGAAATCAAGAACATTCCTGGGGCTGACATATTTTGAAAAATACAAACTCTGTCATGTCTCCAACTGGTCTGCAGACATAAAACGTCCTGTGGTGTACAGGTCCATTCAGGTTCTCTGAATTAGTTTCAAAGCAGGGAAGGAATTTCCAGCTAAACAGATGTACATTTCCCATTGGCCACTGGCCCCACATCCTGCACAGGGCATATACCACCTGTTCCACATCCTACATACAGCATATTCTACCTGCCCCACATCCTACATAGGGCATATACCTCCTGGCCCACATCCTACATAGGACATATACCACCTGTCCCACACCCTACATAG
>NW_022196903.1:121713809-121715780 GCF_008632895.1 Mastomys coucha
TAGGGCATATACCACCTGTCCCACACCCTACATAGGGCATATACCACCTGTCCCACATCCTATATAGGACATATACCACCTGTTCCACATCCTACATACAGCATATTCTACCTGCCCCACATCCTATATACGGCATATACCACCTGCCCCACATCCTATATAGGGCATATACCACCTGCCCCACATCCTACATAGGGCATATACCACCTGCCCCACATCCTACATAGGGCATATACCACCTGTCCCTTATCCTACATAGGGCATATACCTTCTGCCCCACATCCTATATAGGGCATATACCACCTGGCCCACATCCTACATAGGACATATACCACCTGTCCCACATCCTACATAGGGCCCGTAACTTGCCATTCTCTCTTAAAGCTGAAGAGTGGGATCTATACACACAACACTCACTGTCTAACTGTTCCTGGGGAAGCAGGCTCATCTGCTGCTACCTTTTGTGAATCCTATTGCAGTGACTGTGAACCCTGCCTTCACATTCTTCAGATATCCACTCCATGGCAAATTGCTGGTGCAATGATAGGTGCTCTCTATCATTGACTCATTCAGTCAGTCTGTCACTAACTGATTGGATATTCAATAATCCATTTATTTCCTTGCTTCTTTAGTAATGGGCCCTACTGTCTTCACAACAGCTTAGCCAGTTTGCATTTCCACTAGCTGTATACCAGCTTCAAGTTCACCAACAACCGGCTCGGAAAGCATCTCTTCTTTCTCCCTTTCCATCCAGTCAATGCCTCTGACCCACCTTAGCATATATCAGACCAAGTGGAGTCAAAAGTGCTCTCAAAAGCCAGGTGTGGTAGAGCATGCCTTAGGTGGATCAGTGAGATTGAGGCCAGCTGGGCTTATAGAGTGAGTTCCAGGCCAGCCAGTGCTAAACAGAGAAACCCTGTCTTGAAAAACCAAACAACAGCACTTCCCACACATTTCTTTTAAATACAGTGCAGCCATTAGTGCTCAACCCCAGGGAGAGCAAGAGGAAATGACTCCCTGACTTCTCAACCAGTGATAGATAAGTCAACAGGGAGAGAAGTTGTGCCCTGCAGTGGAACCCTGTGTGTGGGAACAGAATAGAGATAAGAGCTCACCTGAACACTCTGGAACAAAATGGTAAAAAATAAAATAAAATAAAACATCCAAGAGGAGTAAACAACAGGAATTATCAAACTCTTGGCTGAGATAAATAAAATAGAAAAAAGCAAACACAAAGAATCAATATAACAAAGAGTTAGTTCTTTGAGAAAATCAGTAAGATTGGCAAACCCTTATCCAAATTAATTAAAAGGCAGAAGTGTATCTGAATTAACAAAATCAGAAACAAAAAGGGGGACACAACAGTAGACACAGAGGAAATCCAGGGAACTGTAAGGACCTACTTCAAACACCTGTACTCCACCAATAGGAAAATATAAAAGAAATGAACGGTTTCTCAGTAGGTACCACATATAAAACTTAAATGAAGATCAGAGAAGCCAGTTAAACAGATCTATAACCCCCATTGAGATAGACAGAATCAGTCATTAAAGTCTCCCAACCCCTACCCCACAAGAACAATAGTTAGGGACAGCTAAAATGACTCCTAATGATAATCTCTAATATTCATAGATCAGTGCCTTACTAAGACATCACCAGAGAAGCTTCCTCCCACAGCAGATGGGGACAACTGAGACCCAAACCTGACATTATGCTCAGAGGTGAGGTGGGGGAGAACATGCAGTTCTAAATGTCTTCAGCAAATTCCACCCCACAGAGCCCAGGGAATCCCATGGAAGAGGGTTGTCCCCTCTTCCTGAATGTGTACCTGAGTGTGCTGCAAGTGTCTGGGGAGAGTCACTTCCTTAGGGTCCTAACTGAATCGAGAGAGACAGGCCAGCACAAGAGCCAAGGATAAGATGGAATACACTGAGAATGCTTGTGTCCTAGGGGCTTAACGGTGTCTGTGTG
>NW_022196903.1:121715790-121719974 GCF_008632895.1 Mastomys coucha
AACAAATAAAAGGAAGCAGAGGGAGGAGAAGGGAGAGGAGAGGAGGTAGGAAAGATGGCGACAGCTTCAGGAGCAGCAAAAGCAGGAAGAAACCACACCAGGTGCAGGAGGTCATCACACAAAGTGACTAAGGCAGAATCCTGCGCGCAAAGCAAGGGCAGGGCGTGGAGCAGCGCGGGTGTGGGAGGGCCGATCTCTTTGTCTTGGTGTTCGCTGTGAGCCCACACTGTGAACCCTGAAGTTGATGTTAAAAACACCCGGCACAAGAGAGACGGTGCAGAGCAGCCAGAGAAGTGTGCTCTGTGTCTTTGAGTGTCTGTGAGCATTGGGAGTGAGTGTAGATTTGAAGCTGGCTTTGATAAAACCAACTGAAATATCTGATAAAAATCACTTGAAAATAACTCCATAACTTAAAGGTAACTGAAGAGAGACGTGATCTCTTTGTTTTATTCGGTTTTTCTTGTCTTTTAATTTTGCGTGCTCCGCGTGTGTGTGGTATAAGACAAAAAAGGTGGCTGGAGAGACAGCCGTGGGTGCTGGGAACCGAACTCTTATATTTTTGGTTGTGAGCCTAGCCTTTAACGGCTGAGCCATCTCTCCAGCCCGCCCAGAAGGCAGATTCCGGAGCTGATGAAGGTAACAGGCGTGGCTGCACGTCATCGCCTTTCAACGTCTCTCCACCCCCTCAACTCCTGCCAAAACCAAATACAAACAAAAACGAATCCTTTGTGCCCAGCATTTCTCGCCGGGCGACTACTGAGCGCTGCTTCGCCCGTGCAACACTACCTAAATGGAGCACAAGGCTCGGGAGAACGGACGACACGCATTGAAAGAGGGGGATCGTGGCAGGACACAAGTGGGGACTGAGGACAGGAGGGTCGGGCGTGGGCAGCTCCGCGTGGATAAGAGCGTGTGACTTGCACTGGTGCCTCTGCGCCCAAAGTATTTAGTGCGAGCTGGGTGCGTGGGCGTGAGGGGCTGGGAGGAGAATGGATCTCGGGATCGTGGTAGATGTGTTTGGGGTGGGTAGTGTGCCCGTGAATTTGTTTTCGTGTTGAACTTAGAAAAAAAGAGAATGTCCGCCAGGAGAAAATGGAAAGCAGAAAAAAAAATGTGTAGTCCAGGCTGGCCTCGAACTCCAAATCCACCTGCCTCTGCCTCCTTCAGCAAATCCTACCGGCCTGCGCCACCAGAACCGGCAGAAACAGTTGTTGCTTCGACCGTACTTAGCTATGTTTTCGAATGACGTCACCACGTTCTCAAGCGTGGAGATTGTGCGACACAACGCCCAGCTAACCTTCATCCCAAACTGCACTGTCAACCATGCTCAAGCGGTTCTCCGCCCTTCTCACGCACACTCCCGGCCTAGCCTCAGCCGCCCCTCATCTACGGAACCCCAACCTCACCAGCCCCTAAGCTCCTTTTCGTCCCTCGCCCCCTGCTGCTCACTTCTGTAAACACACTCCCGCGCCTCCAGGCGTGCAGTCGTCTGAATTTGCTGTGTTCCTCTTAGGCTTGCACTTGCACTTGCAGGGCCCGGGGCTTTTTCTAGGTAAGCAGACACAACCGTCCAGGTAAAGGAACAGCAGAATTAGGCCTTTAGTATGCTGGTGAGCTCAGGGAAGTGGGATAAGGTCTCAGGGCGTCTGCCGGTGACCCTGTGGCTCTGACTGTCAGCTCTGACTGCCTGACTTCCCTGCTCCTGAATGAAGGTCGAGTGCTGCCTGTTTAAACTTCTTGCCTTTATTCTTTAATCGAGGCAGGCCGGGAGCTACAGCTGAACCCGACTTTACTACAATGCTCCATGCTTCCCTGCCCTCTATTTCCTTCTAGAATGAACAATGCAGGGGTGAAGGGGCTGGGTGACCACTGCCCAGTCCACTCTGGATTTCAGACCTTAAGGTCACAGCCCCACCATGTCTCTCTGCAGGCACCAGGGTCTTGCTCCAGTTAGGCCTCTAATCCCATGCTTCTGTAGTATTAATAGCTTCCCAAAAATATTTTTTAATTAAAATTTTAATTTGAGTTCTTTTAATTACAAAACAAAAACAAAACAAAACCCTAACTCTAATCCTGTTTCTTTCATTTATTTCCTCCCATATGAGAGCAGTTTGATTACATCAGGTTGACGCTGGGGTTTGTTTCCACGATGAACTGGAAACTTCCAAGCTTCTTTAAATGCCTGATGTGTTAGTAAAGCACATCTCTGTGAGTGTCTGTGAGGATGCATCCAGTGAACATTATTAAACTTTGGAGGGGTTAAAGGAATGGATGGATAGATCCCTGGGCATATTCAAAATATGATGGCATTTTAAGAGCAGGTCACAGGTAAGAGATTGTGACCTGGTGGAGTCAGTAGTTCACAGGCAGCATATCCTAGGAGCACCTTCGCACCCCAGGCCTTCTCCGTATACACCATCTATTGTATTTAACCTAAGAGGTTTCTCTTTCCTCTATGCCTTTAATTCACAATTTGTGCTTCATGGTGTCCCCAAATTCTTGCATATTTATTTTTAAATTATTTAATATTTAACAATTATTATTTAATTTAATAACAACATTTAATATTTAATAATGTTTGATAATATTAATAGTTTTTAAAATTACATTTTACTTCTGTCCTCGTTTGAGTGCTCCAGCTGCTCTACTGTGCCTTCAAGTCCCAACATTCTGTCTTCTACTTGATGCATTCTCCTAAGGCAGGCTTTTCATTGAGTCTTCTCAATATATGCTAGGCTGCCCTGAGAGCCAGGGCAAAGAAAGCCAGAATGCAGCCACAGGGCTGAGTGATGCCCCTGCATGTACAGAAAACTCGCTACATCCCATCAGCTTGCTAAGCCTTCCTGGAGACCTTGAAGGGAGGACA
The DNA here is from genome assembly GCF_008632895.1 of Mastomys coucha. NCBI lineage: Eukaryota > Metazoa > Chordata > Mammalia > Rodentia > Muridae > Mastomys > Mastomys coucha. The sequence goes on from NW_022196903.1 coordinate 121,718,657, forward strand.
AAGAGACCACAGTGCAGTTTAGTCTCTACCAAAATGCCATGCGTGACCTTGCAATATTCCCCAAGAGGCCCTGCCTTTCTTGACATAACAACGATTTAAACTCATCCTGTGGGTCTAGCAGGATGTGTGTTACCAAGCAGAGCTGTGTCTGGCTAGGTTCTGGTCTGGTTCTCTCCGCTAGGACTGGAGTCCTCACACACAATAAAAGCTGTTTGCCTGAAGGTGCCCCGTGTCCTGTACTGTGAGTGTCCCCAGCAAATGGAATATTCAGGTTTCCAATTTATCTCCATTTCATCCTGCGGTTCCTTCAGTGTTTATATGTCTTTATTGAGTGCACCTCTCTGGTCCTGGAGAGTACATTACTCCATTCAGCCATTTGAGTTTTCTAGGACCTCAGTCAGGACTTTATTCCTGTCCTTTTTTAGTGCATTCCAGGAGTTGTGACCTCTTAAGCCCCCTTCACTTCTTTGCTTCTGTTTATTATTACTCTTTAAAGCCTCCGTTCTGTGATTCATCGGGGTAATTCTCACTGGAGAACCCTTCCACAGGACGGTCACATACTGTTTTGGTCTTTGTTTTAGCTTGCCTTCTGTCACTGTGATAAAGTCTGTGAACAAAAGCAGCTTATGGAGGAAAGGGTTAATCATCTTCTCGTGTCCCAGTCACAGTCTTGTCATGAAGAAAAGTCCACAGCAAGCAGGCCTCAAGGCAGGAACTTGGAGGCAGGAGTGGAAGCAGGGGCCATGGAGGAGTGCTGCTAACTGGCTTGTCCCATAGCCTGCTCCATTTGCTTTTTCACATAGCTCAGCACCACCTGGTTGGTTATATGAGTAGAATCAAAAGAAGCCAGGAAGGACCAGGCCCCACTGCTTCAGCATGCTGTCCCTTCAGTATTCACACAGTGAGGACCATGTGTGCAACAAGACTTGCCCAGCCTTTTGACATTGCAACAGGATGTTGTCACCCACAAACTTCACTCTTGAGAATCATACGATTGAGTTAAAAACCAACCAAACAACACACACACACACACACACACACACACACACAGCCATCATGGTTTAAGTAGGTTTACAATTTTGTATAATGCTGCATTCCTAACTGTCTTGGGGGACATTGTGGCCCATGGGATGTGCATGCAGGGTTGTAAGTAAGTACTCTTATAGGCAGACACCAGAGGACAAATCTGTGTATCCTGTGCAGGCGGCTGTGGAGCAGAGACTGGGAATGCGGATCTCTGTGCTCGCTGTTGCCTGCGACACCACAAATGAAGCCTGAAGTTGATGTCAAGAGGCAGACCCCTTGAGCGTGGAGAGCT
>NW_022196903.1:121719985-121723245 GCF_008632895.1 Mastomys coucha
GGGGGGTTGTGGGGAAGAGACCTTGTTTGGGGAGAGAGGAATGTGGAGTGGGGGCGTGGGTAGGCGTAGGAGGGAGCGAGTGATGAGTGCCTGTGTGCCCGGAGGAGTGGGCGCGTGCTGTGTGTCGGTTGACTAGCCAGATGAAGTTTCGTGGGTGTTGGATTTTTAGTGGTTAAGGGTGCTTCATCGCATCCCGTAAGCTGGCAATTTCTTAGGGAGAAAAAAAAAGTGTATCCCAGGCTGGCCTCGAACTCCAGATCCTCCTGCCTCTGCCTCCTTCAGCAAATCCTACCGGCCTGTGCCACCAGAACCGGCAGTTATCGGCTCTGTTCTGAAGTTACTTAATGATGACGTTTGATGGCGTCACTAGCCCGGCCCACAGAGGAGGGGTCTAGAGCTTTAGCTGCAGTATTAATTATGCCCCACCTTCCCGCAACCCAAACCCGAGCATTATGCAGGGCAGCAGCTCTCTTTGTGTTCAGTCTCAACTGTCACCTTTGTAAAACATCTTCAAGATTCCTGTGGCCTCTTTTGCCTATTTTTTGGCTGTGGACAGTGCCTCGGATGTCACAACAAGGAAGTAAGGCATCAAATACAAAGTCATTAGTATTTTCCTCTGTTTTCCTATAGAAATTTTAGAATGTTAGGGTTTTGTTTATCTCTGTAATCCATTCTGATTTCATTTTGTGCATGGTGAACAGTAAGAAAGACCTAAACCAGTCATCCAGTTTTTCCATCATTTGCTCAATACACAGTCGTCGTCGTCGTCGTCGTCGTCGTCGTCGTCGTTCCCCTCGGCCCTGCCCAACATGGTGTGGTTTTGCTATCCTTGTCAAGATACCAAGACCATACACGTGAACATTTAATATCTTTGTTCTGTATTCTTTCACTTTGGTTTATTTGTCTTCTACGCCAATATCTCAAATTTATTTCACTATTATAGGTTACTGGTATGTTTTCAAATAAGCCCACCTAAGTCCTCCAGCTTTGTATATATTCAAAGTGTTTTGAATGGTTCAAATCCATACAGTTCTGGAAGACATTACTACGTTTTGATTGGGATTGCTTTGAACCTGTAGATCACTTTGTCAGTCTGACCATCTCAACAAAATTTACTCATTTCACGCATTTACCCAAGATGCCATTTATTAGAGTTTGCTTTAATTTCATGCAGCAATGTGTTCTGACTTTCATTATGTAAAACATTCACATGTATAATTTGGCTTATTCCTAAATAATTTAGTCTGTTTCACGATATTGTTAGTGGAGGTATTTAAGCTTTCTCCTTGTATTGCTCCTTGTTAGTGATGCACACGAGGTGTCTGTAGTGATTTAAATAGAAATGTCCTGCCCAGCCTTGAGCATTTGAACACTGGGTCCCCAGGTGGGGCTTTTTGGGGAGGTTTAGGAGGTGTGGCCTTGCTGGGAAAGTATGTCATATGTCACTGGGGACAGTAGTTGAGACTGTAAGGTCCCACCTTACTTCCAGTTGTCTCTCTCTGTTTCTGGCTTGCGCTTCAAGATTTGAGCTCTTATCATCCTGTTGCAGCCACCATGTCTGCTTGCTAACTCTGCTGTTATGGATTCTAATCTCTTGGAAATAGAAGCCAATGGTGTTTTATCCCAGCAACAGACAGGTAAATGACATAGTGGCCGATTTCTGCATTGGAATTTTATAGTCTAAAAAACGTTCAACTATTTTATTGGCTGCCATGAGTTTGTGTATGACTCATACCCCTCCACACACAGATAGACAGACACATAGACACATACTGGGAAAAGGGAAGGAGGGAGAAAGAAGAGAGAGAGAGAGAGAGAGAGAGAGAGAGAGAGAGAGAGAATCCATGAATTTCAACCCTGAGACCCATGTATTAGACTTCTGATAAATGTCCCCTGAGCTCCACATGTGTCATGGTATGTACACAGGTACACACATGAACACAAACAAAAAATACATAAATGTGTACATATATTTTTCAAAATCAACTTTTATAAGTGTACTTAAATGCTTCAATCTCCTTTCTAGCCCACCACCCAGCAGAGGTAGTGAAAAGGAAAGGTTAATAGGACAAAGGAAGACGTGGACCTGTTTAGAAATAGTTTTTTGGGGAGAATCCAATATGCCTTGTCAGGAAGTCAGCCGTTCAGTCCACACAAGTCAGCAGTGGCGGCTCGATCCACTCACAAACACCTTTCACAAATCTGCAATGACAGCTCAATCCAGAAGAAACTGCAAGGCTCTGAGCAAAGAGTGGCAAGGTGAACCAGTACCACACAGCATTGTCAGTGAAGACCAGCATCAGCAAAGGCCATGACCAGCAAAGAGTGGCAAGGTGAACCAATACTGCACACTGTCGCCCACTGGCTGTTGGAGTTGTATTTATATCCTTTCCAAACGTCACGTGTTCTCTCAATTGTCCACTCCAGCAAAACATCCCGTGCCTCTTTTCCAGGAAGCTTCCAGAAAAATACCATGCGTCTGTTCTCAACAAGACATCTTCCCATTTGTCTGCCTCAGCAAAAACGTCCTGGCAGAAGGTAGTTTCCAAAAAACATCACATGACACAACTGAGTCTTCAAAGAAACCAGAAATTTCCACTTCATAAATGTAATTTTAAAGCGCATGTTCTCTGCTAACAGAGACGATTTGATGTCTTCTCTAATACAGATGTCTTTGGTTTTTACCTCTTTTGTGTGCCTATGGCCTCCAGTTCTATCTATGCTGAGCAGCAGTGTGTTTACCGGCCAGCAGGGGTCAGCACTTGCCCTGAGTATTACTCCCCCGCATCCCATGAGTAAGCTGTTATTCATTGACTTTAAAAATGCTCTTCACCAGTTTAGTGCTGGGGCTTCTACCCCTAGCTTGTTAGATGCCTCACCATAAAGGGGTGTGAAACCTTGTCAATGCTGTTTCTGTGTTCTCTGAGATGATCCTGACTTTTGTCTTCCCTTTGTCAACTGTGATTTTCATGTGCTAAAGTGTCCTTGTATTCCACAGGGTTGAAATCAGCTCTCTTGTCTCCCAGAAGGTTTAGTAAGCTCAATGAAAGAAATGTGGAGGGCGAACAAGAGATCATGCGCAGAGGGCGTGGGTGAGAAGAGACCAGAAGCTCTATCGGAAGACACGAATGCAGCCGTCCTGAAGCGGTGCTCCACTCTGCACTCTGAGCTCCTCGGCATCAACAATACGGCAGTGGTATAGCTGGGTCCTCCGGTAGAACTATGTCCAATTTCCGGAGGAACCACCAAACTGATTTCCA
>NW_022196903.1:121724270-121728108 GCF_008632895.1 Mastomys coucha
GAGGGGAAACTGGGAATGGAGAAATTTACATGTAAATAAAGAAAATATCTAAAAGAAAAAAAAACCAATACGGCAGTTACTTGGGATCTGACACGCCTCTGGGATCTGACACGCCTCTGGGATCTGACACGCCTCTGGGATCTGCTACGCCTCTGGGATCTGCTACGCCTCTGGGATCTGCTACGCCTCTGGGATCTGACACGCCTCTGGGATCTGACACGCCTCTGGGATCTGGAGGTTCAAGCCCATTCTTGATCCGGTCATTAATAAAGGACTCAAAACTTCTAATTGGATTAATCAGCATGCTTGCCAGTAACTATCTCAATTGTGGATCATTTCATTACCAGGTATTTTACTCAGCTTTTTATTGCTGTAGTAAACACCATGAAGGAAGGCAACTTGGGAAGGACAGGGTTTGTTCAAGGTTATGATCTTCTAAGGTGGTGAAGAACACAGAGCAGAAACCTGGAGGCAGGAACTGAAGGAGAAGCGATGGCTGAGGGTTCCTGGCTGCTCCTCCTGGCTTGTTCAGTTTGCTTTCTTATATTATCCAGGATCATCTTCTCAGGGCCTGCATCACCCACAGTGGGGGTCCTGCCATATCAATTATTAATCGAGAAAATGCCAGACAGGCTGGCTTACATGCCAGTTTTATGGAGGTGTTTTCTTAATTGAGGTCCACGCCTCCCAGATGACCCTGTCTTGTGTCAGGCTGACAAAAAGTTATCTGACACACCAGGTAAAGATTGTTCTTCTCCTTTTGTCTTTCACAGGAAAGAGTTCAGCTAAGATACTGTTAGAGCCCAAATTTATTTAGCAAAGCAAATGAACTCAAAGCCATAACAAACTCTAAAAGGATACTGGATCAGGCTGGCCTGGAGGTGGGTGGCAGTCCTCTGGGCTCTGCATGGTGGATTTTTGAAATGTCTTTTGGTTTCCTCTCTCCTCGGTCAATGTCAAGTCCCTGCTTTTGGAAGCCAGCTTCATTTATCTACTCTGCTGAAATTGTTTCAGGATTAAGATGTCCTCACAGCTGTGCCTTCCCTGTCCATCAGCATATTCACTGGTAGCATGTATGGTCACTGGGAATGTCCCCTGGTGTCTTACTGTCTTACATGGGCTGCCTTCTGCTCATATCTGCTTAGCTGCATGCTCTTAACAGTTACATGCTTGCTCTAAAGCACCACTGTTGCTAACGATTGATTTCTAGTGCCACTTTTCTCTGAAGGTTTTCTTAGGTAAATTGATTTTTAGGAATTTTCACAAAGTGAATTATTCTTCGAGTGTCTGTATATTGAAAGTCATTATTTTCAAATATTAAAATTCTTTGTTCCTGGCAAATAAGGGTTGAGAATTTATTTGAATCATGATAATATATACTTCAGTTTAAGTAATTCAATTTGAAATTGAGTGGTTAGAGCTTGTAGAAGCCTGGAACACACCATTATTGCTTGTGAAAAAGCCAAAGTCCAATGACAACTGCCCTGTCCAGGATCTACTGGAAGTTAACCACAGGGTGACTGACATACACCCCAAGAGCCTAACTCTTATACCCTGTTGAGCTCTCTACCTCCAGATCGGAAATGGTATTCTGTTCTGGATCTAAAGGATGCTTTCTTCAGCTTATCTTTGGCTCCCAAAAGCCAGAAATAATTTGCCTTTGAGTGGCATGATCCTGAAAGAGGCATTAATGGACAACTGACCTAGACCCGCTTGCCTAAAGGTTACGGGAACTCCCCCACTATTTTTGATGAAGCTTTGCATGAGGACCTGGGTGAGTCCAGAGTTAATAATCCAGCTATAACTCTTGTTCGGTATGTAGATGATCTTTTAGTTACAGCAGAAACCAAAGAAGAATGCAAGAAGGGAACCCAGAATCTCCTACAGGATCTGGGAGACCTGAGATATTGAGCATCTGCCAAGAAGGCACAGCTCTGCAAGACTGAGGTCACCTATCTCAGCTACGTTCTGAAAGAGGGCCAGCTGTGGCTTTCCACAGCAAGAGACTGTCCTCGGCATACCCACCCCAGATCCCACAACAGGTAAGAGAGTGCTTGGGGGCTGCAGGGGTTTGCAGATTATGGATTCCAGGTTTCGCTGAAATAGCCAAGCCTTTATATGAAGCCACCAGAGAGGCCAAAGATGGCTTGGACTCAAGATCATTAAAAGGCCTTTGATTAAAAAAAAAAAATAAAGCAGACCCTACTGTCAGCTCCTGCTCTGGGCCTACCAGACATCACAAAACCATTTCACTTTTATGTCGATGAACAAAAAGGAATAGCCAAAGGGGTCCTGACCCAAACTTTGGGACCATGAAAATGGCCTGTGGCCTATCTGTTTAAGAAATTAGATCCAGTCTTTCCGTGGATGTCTGCAGATGGCCTCAGGCATAGAGACCAGTAAAGGTCACACAGACTCAAGGATTAGAATTCAGTGCCCCTCAGCTCCCAGGGCTTCCTTCCACAGAACGCCTCTCTTAGAATGGCACATCTGTGCCTGTGTACATTTCCATTAACACAATAAAGAAACTGTAAGAGTCCCAGTGCTTTCAGAGTCTGTGCTTTGTGCCCCTAACTGCATGGGGAGGCAGACAGCAGAGACAGGTTAGGTGCAGGGATCTGGTGTGGATGGTAAAGTAATCAAGATGGGATTCGCAGTCAGGAGTCTTTATATGTGGTTTCACGTTTTAGTTCCTTTTGACATATCCAATGGTTGTCTGAATCACAGCTCTCAGAAATCACTTCGTCCCTTGAGATGGTGGCACAGCTGTTCTTTTTATTGATGCCAGCGGTTTTCAATCTGAAGAGGAAGAGAATAGCTGTCCTTAGTTTTTAAGATTTTCTATAATTATCCTGAGTTGGCCATCTTCTCCTCTAGACTTCTAAGGACTATGGAACACAGTTCTTAAGCACAGAAACTTCTTTTTGTACTGGAAAGTAGTTCATGCAGACTTACAAGTGGACACAATTCTGAGAAGAAGTGATAGTTGAGTGCTCAACCCTATGTGGGACAATTAATTCATCACCCCTACAATCTGGCTCAGGGAACATCATGGAAAAGAGGGCAGAAAGAATGTGAGAGCCAGAGGACAGGAGGAGTGCCATGAAAATATCTTCCGGGCTTGACTCGGTTGGTCACTCATGAACTCATTGCCACTGTGATGACCTGTACAAGACCTGCACAAGACTGGGACTGGACAGCCCTCATTCCATCCCAGGTAGAAACGGACCCTTGAGAGGTCTTGAGACCCCAGACTTCCTTGAGGATATGGGCAGTTTATAGTTTCTGGGTGAGGATATGTCATTTTCTTTAGTGGCATAGCTATTAAGTCACCTATGCTCTCATGAACAACCCCGTATTTGTATTCAAGTTAGCAATCAGAATTAAACTCAAAGGGTCACACCCGCTGTTGTGTATCAATTTCTTCTGATCTGAAATGTTCTATCCTGGAGGGTGTCTCATTAAGATTCAGAAAGTTTTCTAGGTGGGGGTGACTTTTAATTTCAGCACTTGGGAGACAATGGCAAGTAGATTTCTATGAGTTCTAGGCCAGCCTGATCTACAGATTGAATTCCAGAATAACCAGGGCTTCACAGAGAAACCCTGTTTTGAAAAACAACAATAATAATAATAATAATAATAATAATAATAATAATAATAATAATGACAACAGTAAATAATCAGAAAATTCTAAAGAGCAGCTCCTTAAAAGTCAGTAAATAAACAACTCACAAGTCTTAACAACAAGCTCCTGAAACTGAGCAGGAACAGAAACAGACTTATGTTGTTGTCATGGCACAGCCCAGGAATGTAGTTGTAGAAGTCTGAGTGCTTGTGG
>NW_022196903.1:121728834-121737611 GCF_008632895.1 Mastomys coucha
CTCACTGCTGAGTTGCCAGCTGAATGAAGTGAGCCTCCCAGGAAGAGGCCAGGCCTTTGGAAGGCCTACCTGCCCCTGTGTCTCCTTTCTCTCTGCTCCTGTCTGAGCAACTAGGCTTGTCCCTGCCCTTCTCCTGTGTCTCTGCATTGCCACAGGAGTCACCGCAATGGAGCAGCAGACTACAAGCTGAGACCTCTCAAATTAAAAAAAAAATTGATACCCAACCATCTTTCCATACTTGTTCATCTCAGATAGTTTATCACGGTGACAAAAAGCTGATTGATAAAGAATTTTATTGCATCCTCTGCAACAACTGTTAATATGTGGGTAGTTTCTGTCAGATGTCAGAGATCCATATTGATATTTATTGTATTTTTTTTCTTTTGTACTCTATCTTAGTTTGAACCTGACAAATTGACCTGTATTATATTTTCACCAAAATTTGAAATGTACTGCTTAAGACATTCTGTGTAATGTGTAGAAAAGTATAAAAAAGGTAAAAGAAAGAAGCAATTATGTACCTTGATAGGTTCTTAGTAGTCATTTTCCAAAGGAGTTAATCTAGTACCTGGCATTAAAATTCCATTGCATCCATGCACACACACACACACACACACACACACACACATATATATATATATATATATATATATATATATATATATATATACATACATACATATACATGCATATACACATACATACCTGCATATATACACATGACCTTATAAAAGGCTGGTATTTTTTTTTTTTTTAGTAGGGGTTATTTATTATTTGCTAAATTTTCTGAGACTGGCTGGGCCTTGGGTGCCTTCTTGGTGCTTAGAGCACACGAACAAGAGGTTACTAGGAGCAGAGGTTAGGGTTCTGAAGCCACATTCCTATTGTGAGGAGCTGGAGGTAGGTGTCTCCGTAATTTTAACTCCTCCTCTCTTCCCAAGTGAATATTCAGCATTACCAAAGATCTGCCCGGGAAGCATAATAGCTCAGTTTATCCCAAGCTGAAGTAAGTGAGCTTAAATAATCACATCACAAAGGGAAGCTCATTTGAAAGACTGAGAACATCACTTGGAAATAAAGGGGGAGGGCATACAGAAATGGGTCATAGCACAGTGGAGGGAGGATGAGCTGTAAATACGGCGGTGTACACCATGTATAAAGTTTTCCACTTTGTTCTGCAAGCCCCACCACTTGAACTTGAGAGTAACCAGTTTGTATGCACACAAATATGGGCAGTCTTTCTGATTGACAAGTTCTTGCTTCCAATTTGGGCTCAATGGTCCTCGTCCTGTTTTAATAGACTTAAATTTTGCTGGGTCTTCCTCTGCCTTGTAATCCTTGCTAAGTACTTGGCTTCAATCAGCAATGTCTCTCTCTCTCTCTCTCTCTCTCTCTCTCTATATATATATATATATATAGATAGATAGATAGATAGATAGATAGATATAGATATAGATATAGATATAGATATAGATATAGATATAGATATATATCTTCCACATGTTTCCATGCCTCAGGCTCCAGTTTATGCACATTCTCCTGTGTGCCAAGATCTGGCTTATGCCAGGTTTCAATTTTAATCAGAAAGTCTTCTTTCATGTACTCATTTGTAATAACGGTTCTGCAGTAAGGGTAGGCATTTCAGGCTTTCTCATGTATATTCAGGGCGCCTTCTGGGGCCAGCATTCAAACAAATGTGGGTACTTTGCTCTGTAAGTGGTAGATCTTGTGTGTGTACTGGCCTTTCTCGCCATCATCCTTCTCATAGGGCTCATTCACCAGGACCTCTGTTGGCTCCCTCCACCCCCCTCCACAGCTCTGCTGCAGAGGACTGACAGCCTGCGCCAAGAGGCGGCCACCTGCGGGGCTAAACAATAGCCCAGTACAATGACAGCTCACCTTTGAAGACAGCAGCCTGGAAGTGACACTGAGCTGCGAAAACGCCTACCTGCTTGAGGACTTTGGGTTGCCAGAGACTCTGGCTTCTGATTTCTGCTAAAGTGTTTATGTTGTGCTTATTATCTTGTACCTGGAGATTTCAGGTTTGGTTTTTACCTGCCCCTATAAATGCTGTAAAGATCCCTAAGTAATTGGAAGCCTTGATAAAGCTACTTGGCTTCCCTGTCTCTTTGTTCCTCGACCCCTCTTATTTTCCAGGTCCTTGTTTCAAACCTCCAGCTGAGGAGAACCCAGACCCGTGGAGCTGCGGGCCGGCTCGACCCAGAGACCTCCATACCTTCCCCACCACCAGTTTCATTTTTACTGGCTTCAGCCACAGAATACATCTGCGCCACTTGATACTGTGACTCCAACTCCAGGGCCTTCTTCTGGCCTCTGTAGGTACCTCACATATATAGCATACATATATATACAAAAAGAGAAATAAAAAATACACACACAAAAATAAACATTTAAAAATGCTCTGGAAGATGGGTAGTGGTGGCTCACACCTTTAATTCCAGCACTTGGGAGGCAGAGGTAGGCAGGCGGATTTCTGAGTTCAAGGCCAGCCTGGTCTACAGAGTGAGTTCCAGGACAGCCAAGGCTACACAGAGAAACCCTGTGGGAGGGTTGGGGGGTAAATGTTCTGAGCTTTGCTGGACTGTTTTCATTTTTCAGAGAGCCTGCCACGCACACTCGTCTACTCCAGTCGCATCCAAAATATCGGGGATAAAATCCTGATTAAGGATAAGAGGCAATAAGGATCCAAAAGGAGTTCTGTGCCTCCTGGATATTCAAACAGTCGCTGGTATCTCCTAACTCAGATGTGTTCCAGATTAGTCTTTCCAATCATCAACACACCCTCATAATTAGGCATAAAGGTACCCCAAGAAATAATTCGTAAATGGCTAAGATTGGACATTGTTTCCTGGCCAACACAATGTTACCAACCTATCCTAGTTTAATACCAAGCTGTCCATAACTTGGAATTTCTCTCAAGGAATCTGCCTTGCCAGGCTGGCAACAGAGGTCAAGGACATTCCTTAAGACAGTTAGAAATGTTTTACATACTAGAGAGTAATCGAAGGGCTTCCACTCAAGGATATTAGCTAGAAGTGTTAGGTCAGAACCTCTTAGTCATTGCCTCCAGCAGAACCAGAGAATTAGTATAGGAATACCAAATTAGCCCCAGCAGGGAGGGGCACCATTGCTCTTCCTCCAGCTTCACAACTGGATATGTGATCTTGGTCAGTAAGATCACTGACCTTGATGTGTCACCTGCCTACGTGACTCTTGTCATCTGCCCTGCTTTCTGTATACCATATAAGCCTGCTTTTCACTTGGTGCAGGAGGACTTAAACTTGGACTCGCATGAAGGACTTGGACTCGCATGCAGGACTAGCACTGTGAACTCACAGAAGGATTCGCACTAGAACTTAGATGGGCTAGGACTCAGACTCATGCAATCCTCATTCCCCCGGACCGAGAGCGCTTGGGCCCGGGGGATGCAGCACCGGTTCAGAGGAGATAGCTGTTGCTTTAGACCCAGTTTGTTTTAGATGGCCTCAGATGTACCTTAACTGCTGAGCTGCCAGATTTATCATTTCTCTTTTGCAATGACTGTAAAAGTCTGATGCCATTTTTAAGAAATACATTCCGATACTATACTTCATGTGTCATCTCTGCCATCATTTCTTCACCTACGCCTGGTCGCTCTGACTAGGACCCCATTTCTCCTGCGGGTTGAGGGAGGCCCAGATCGGCTGGCCTGCAGTAAGAGCCAGTTCCCATGTGTAGAAGGCTGGTATCTTTTATAAGTAAAAATCTTTAACTACCTTTACAATCCTATTTTCAGGCTATTCTGAACTTCTTCAGTCTTTGACATCAGTGTTCCTCACTCTGAACCAATGAGCAAGCAGCATGACTACTGTCATCTATATCTTAGATATAGCCTTAATGCTCTGAAATGTTTTGGGGTAATGTACCCCCCACACATACTGTATCAGCTGGCTATGAAGTTGTGCTTCTGCCTTCTCAATTGTTAACTGGTATGCTGGCAGTGCCGAACGCTGGCAGGGTATATGGTATTGTTATTTCTATAGCCCACAAGAACTTTTCTCGATAGCTTCCTTCCTTCCCTCCCTCCCTTCCTTCCTTCCTTCCTCCCATCTTTCCATCCTTCCTCCTTCCTTCCTTTCTTTCTTCCCTCCTTTCTCTCTTTCTTTCTTTGTTTCTCCCCTTCCAAAGTGCTGCCCACTCATTGTCCCCCCTCACTGAGACCCTCACTTCATACCCCCTCCCTCTGTATCTCCTCAATCTGGTGCATCAAGTCTCTGCCAGATTAGGTGCATCCTCTCCCACTGAGGCCAGACAAGGCAGCCCTCTTGGGGAAAGCATACCACAGTTGGGCTACAGTTTTAGGGAGAGTCTCTGCTCTAGTTGTTGGTGGACCCACATGGATCTGCACTTCTGTTGTATGAGTACCTGGGGCCTGGTGTCAGCCCTTGTGTGTTTTCTTCTGTTGGTGGCTCAGTTTCTGAAAGCTCCTACAAGACCTGCTTTCTATCTGTAAATGTTAGTCACATCCTCATCTGCCCAAAAGATGACTTCTGAGATTATCACATTAGAAAGCAAGATGCCATGGGGAGGTCACATAGCCTTCAATCTGGCCAAAGGGCAGCACTAGGGTATAAAAGGGAGTAGTCCTGATGCCTGCTGATTGGTTCCTGAGTGAGTAAGCTCTGAACTCTGCCCACTATACTAATTAACCTTTTATGTCAGAAAGAAAGCTTTGGATGAAAACTGAAAATAGAGCTGTACTACACATTCTCCATTGTTTATTATTATACCCCAAGGGGAACCCTGAAAAGCCCCCACAACAGAAATAAATATTTAAATTAGTTCTTCTAGTGCTCACACATCAGAATTTAAAGTTGAGCCATTTATCCACTTCCAGTTCTTATCTGGCAATGTGTAACTTAATCCAATCCAAAATAAATTATATTCTTCCTTTATTAAGTCCTGTAGGAACCTCTACAATCAAAACAGAGCAGAGGACTTAACCTCAAGTCTGTGTATTGGTGACTCACATTCTACCAGCCTCCTGAAACCTAGTTAAAGGGTCACCTGTACCCATTCTGAGTCCCCAACAGTTAATTCTTCCTCCTTTGTTAAATCTGTGCCCTGTATTAAAGATCCAAAGGACACCTTATACATGCAGTTTTTGGGTCACATGTTCAATTATTTTCTCAGACTATGAGCTTCCATAATGTAAAGTCTCCACTTCCCTTGTGTGGAAGATCTGTTAAGTCTAGAGACATTAGTGTAGTTTAAAGAATGTGCTAGTGTGTTCTGTTTTATTGAACAGCTTACCAGTTCTTCTTGGTCTTGAATGAGCAGCAAAGTGGCTCCTTTTCTACCACAGTCAGCTAGACCTTGCTTCCAAGTGTGGGAAACTTGAGAAACATGAAAGCCAGGCTTGTGGGCACTCTACCTTAGCTGGATAATCTGAAGGGAGAGGAAGACATGGTGTATCCTACTCTGTTCTTGCTGCACCACAGCCAGTTACACACAGTAGTTGCTTTACTAACACACATTTTTATTAACATGCACAGGAATAAGATGGCTGTTATGATATGGCAAAGAAATATAAATAACAAGGAATACACATTTTTCTATTAATATACTTTAGACAAAGTTAACTGTTTGGCACACCCATTTTCTTAAGTTAATGATCAAGTATGCTAGCATCCCTAGGCAGCATGGCCAAGTGGTTAAGATCTCAGGCTTCATGGTCACACAGTTTCAGAGATGTTTCCAGCCTTATTAACTACAAATCATGAGACCCTCAACAATTTCCTATGCAGCAATTTCCTCTAACATAAGATATGATGATAGAGTCTTCACAGATGGCTGTTGTAAGCCTTGGCTGACATAACCCCTGGTAAATAGCAAACATCAGCTATTATTCGCCCAAAATACAAGGCACAAAAGTTACCTTTTGTTTTGTTCAGGTTCTCTTGAATAAACACACAGCATTTTTCTATTGATGGTTTTTGCATTAAGACTCGCACTAGTAAATGAGAAAACACACAGAGAAGATTGGTGCTGAAATGAATGGTGGAACAGGTGTGTTCCATTTCTCACTCCAGGAAATAAAGTTATTTCAACAAACCTAAACTTCTGGACTGAGAATAAAATGGTAGCAAACTGGGCTGAGGGAGGAGACAAAATGTATAAACAAAGGAGAAAAACACAGAACGCGTGGGTTTGCACCTCTGTTTAGTCACATATTATCCAATGGCCTTACAGAGACTCTTAACTTACCCTCCCCACCTGAATCCTCCTCTTCAGAATGAGTATTAGCACACTCCTCCATGGAAGACAGCTTAGTGCCATTGGAATTGGAGTTTAATAGATACTTAATAAACCAGCATTTGAGCCTTTTAGTTTGATTTGTTATTGTTTTTGTCACAATTAAGATTTTTTTTTTTTTGGTTCTGGGTACAGGTATGTTGTGTTTGTGTTGGGGTTTGGAGGCTTGGAGTCAGCTCAGAACACACTCAGACACCAAATTCTCAGCACAAAGGACATTATTTAGCCTGGAGGGATTGCAAGTCAGGTTGCCTCTGGATCAGGCAAGACAGCAGCAGGTGACTTTGCAAGAGTGGGGTTTTAAGGAGAAAAAGGGGAAGTCTGTGCTAGGGTCAGTTGGGAAGTCTTGATTGGCATGTTAGTCAGGGTGACCAAATAATGATTTTGATTACTGGACCTTGATGCTTTGGTAGCTGGACCTCGGTGATCAGCCTCAGGATTGAATCAGGCATAAGGAAGTGGCTAACTAAGGGAATAGACCTTGGGGGCTTTAGCAAGGGAGAGGAACAGGGAAAGGACAAAATCTCTGGTGCCATCTTTGCCATGCTTGGGTCCATTAGAGCCCTTTGTGTGTAATAGCTCCTAATGGGTCTCAGAGGAATTTGGAACCATGAAAGAAACGTGAAATTCCTCGCTGGGTGTGGGATACTGTCCTGTACCTACTCATGTCATTGACCCTCCCCCAGGCTCAAGAGGCCAAATCATGTGAGGAGGCACTGATATTTAGGATGGAAGCAGAGGAAGGTTTCTGAAGCACGAGTCCTGGCCTCACTTACCTACAACACTCATCCCAATCAGGGTCAGGACGAGAAGGACCAGTCCAGCACAGCTGAGCTTCAGAGCCAACCTGTGTGAACATGAGCACCGACAGGCATCTGTGAAGTTAAAAACCTTGTTATTCCTTTAAGTCAGTTGAAGACATCTGGAATAAAAGTTAAAGGTGGTTTTGACTAACAAGGACAAATGGATTCTAGTAGAGGGTTGGCTGCAGATATGAGCCTTTCTCCATCATCTTAAAAGAAGAATTCCACAAGATGAATTCTCTGTTAGGTTCAGCTGTTTGCTTTAATAAAGCAGGACTGAAAGGATAAGGCTTATGCACTTATTATGCACAAAGGAGTGTCTGCTGAATCAAACTTGATAGCTATGAAGATGGGTTGACAGCCGCTGAGTGCTGTCCAAAAGTAAATGGTATGCTCTGTTTCGGGAAGGGAGTCAAAGCATCTCTAAGGAGGATCTTCTTCTTTTAATCAAGATACGTTTTTGATGCTCAGTTTTGTGGTAATTGTGACTTTCAGTGTTGATGACATAAGATTCTATTCCTGGACATGGGGTCTGCTTCACTGCTGTCTACAATGGTCTCCATTTTGGATTG
The DNA here is from genome assembly GCF_008632895.1 of Mastomys coucha. Taxonomy (NCBI): domain Eukaryota; kingdom Metazoa; phylum Chordata; class Mammalia; order Rodentia; family Muridae; genus Mastomys; species Mastomys coucha. The sequence goes on from NW_022196903.1 coordinate 121,736,525, forward strand.
AAGGCGTGGCATCCAAGGAGAAGGCTCTTATGAGTCCTGACAGCATTTCAGTATTTCAGTTGTGTTAGTCCCTCCTTATTGGCTGAATTCCAAAGCTCCTAGTGGATAGATGAACTGAAAGTGGATAGTACCCGACTCTATGTACACTCATTCACACACACACACACACACACACACACACACACACACACACACACACGCATGCACACACTAAGTACATATTAAACAATGTGGTTTTCACAATATTCTTTCCTATACTTTAAAGGCAGAGTTGTCCCTTAGTCCAGGCTGAATGCTAACCCTCTGTGTGGCTGAAGATGACCTTGAATTCCTGATTCTCCTGCCTCCACCTCCCAAGTGATGGGATGATAGGTGTCCATCACCCACAACACCTAGAGAATAAGAGACTATGAAGTACTAGGCTCCAAATGGGACATCTGCATCTCATCCCACCCCCAACCAAGGCTCTGCCATCATCATAGAAGAGGGGATAGAATGACTGCAGAGCCAGAGATGGTGGACAACTGCAATGAAACACCATCTTCTAGACACAGCAGGGCAGCTGCACATAAGAACTCACGCCATTTGTCGTAGCCTGCACAAGACCTTTGAAAGCTCAAGTCAGGCAAAGGCACAGCATGGTGGGGGAGTTGGGCATGGAGTTCCAATGTCATCTGGGGAGTCATTGACAGCTGAAGGCTGCTAGGAGTGGGAGAGTCTGTTTTATTCAAGGATACATTCCTTAAGAGGCCACCTGTGCTCCAGGACATGATCACACATGCACATACTGGGTCCATCATAAACAGGGAAAACAAACGCTTATCTGTGCCTGTCATACATAACTGGCTCCATCAAACTCCCCTCTGGTCAACAAAACCTTCCACTTTCCCAGACCCCTATATAAAATTTATAATGCAGTTTGGGTGACTTTTTTCTTTGGACTTTTTTCCTGGTGTTTTTAAAACTGTTTTTTTTTTTTCCTTTTTAAATCTTTTCTAACAAAGAGCCTTAAAGAGTCATGTGCTCACATCCTTGACACAGTATAGAAAGGTTAGATTTCAAGCATTTTAGTTTTATACAAGGAAGC
>NW_022196903.1:121752572-121752752 GCF_008632895.1 Mastomys coucha
AGGCAAATTTGAGAGCCAACTGATGCCAGCAAGGGCACTGACAGGTATCTGAGAAGTTAAAGAAAATACACTTTTAATCTACCTTCCAAAGGTGAATAACATGGATGAGAGGATTCAAGTTGAGGGTGGGGTACAGAAAAAAACCTTTCTCAGCCAGCTTCCTGTAGAGTTCTGCAAGAT
>NW_022196903.1:121752762-121752968 GCF_008632895.1 Mastomys coucha
AAGCAGTATTTTCTCTGATAACATAGGACTACTTGACTTCTCATATGTGTTTCATGTGAGATGGGCATTAGGAGGACGAACTGATCAAGAGGAAGATGTTTTCTAAATGAGTGAATGAGTACTTTACAAAATGAAGTATAAGTTCTGTTGTGGATAGGAGCCAGCATTCCCTCAAGAAGGAAGATCTTCTTTACAGAAGGCAACAC
>NW_022196903.1:121753101-121753596 GCF_008632895.1 Mastomys coucha
AGAGAGAGAGAGAGAGAGAGAGAGAGAGAGAGAGAGAGAGAGAGAGAGGAGAGAGAGAGAAAGCTCAGTTTTATGTTAAGCACCTTTGGTGCTGGTGATGAATAATAATTCTATTATTTATGTTGGGCCTGCTTCACTGTTGTCAAGAGTGATCTCCTCCAACCTTGAGCAAAGCTTAGGCATCTATGCTGCTTTGTTCATTCAGTGTGTAATTCTGGCTGCTCTGGAACTCTAAGCTGACCCGGGTGGTCTGAGCCACCACATTGTTTTTAGATTTTAACTACATTCACCTCCTCTTATCACACTGGCTGAGTTCTCACAGTCTTAATGGAGAGCTGACCTGTGGATGAAAGCAAACTCTATGTAAACTGTTTCACACACAACACACATACACACACACACACACACACACACAGTGCTCTCCATCTTAACTAGGCAAATGAATACTGTGGCTATTTCTTTTTCAGCTTGACATGTAGTAACAAAATCTGTTTT
>NW_022196903.1:121753606-121753747 GCF_008632895.1 Mastomys coucha
CCTACCTTAAATAGAGGTTTTCACCTTTTCATGTAAAGGAAGAGTCCTATGGCTTCTCCTTGACACAACAGGGTTGCTAGCATTTACAGTGGCCTTGCAGTGTGAGGCCACTATTCAATAAAATGATGGCTATTTGACCCA
>NW_022196903.1:121754714-121754999 GCF_008632895.1 Mastomys coucha
GTTTATTCTACTACATAATTTGTTTTTTTCTTCAGGTTTCTTTCCAGATTAGTAAAATTTAGAATAATCATTACTTACTTTAGCCTTTTAAAGACTTTCTAGACACTTTTTATATTTTTGGTTGTGAGCCTATCCTTTAACGGCTGAGCCCTGGAGTGTACTTGATTTGGGATCCTATACAGTAGGATTTGAGGAGAGCCATGTTGTCTTTCTCTGTATTTGTTTTCTTGCACCCTTTTAAACAATGCCTTTTCTTCACTGTTGCTATTCATGTTAGGAAAACAA
>NW_022196903.1:121755009-121755305 GCF_008632895.1 Mastomys coucha
CCCAACAAAATGTAACTGGCCACATCATCATGCAGTTATGTACCAGGCCCTCTTCCACTCTCCTCTGACCCTTATGTAAAGATTATAATAAAATTCATTTGGTGATTCTGAGACTTTCTCCTTGACTCAAACCTTTGACAATTTAATAGTTTCTAACAAGAACCACTAAAGCTGGAAGAGCACATGTCACAACACATAGAGGACAAAATATGAGAAAACAACTGCTTTAAGATCTGTGTTCAGTTAGACAGCAGACTGATATTCTGTTATCAGGATTATTTTCTACACTTTCTGCC
>NW_022196903.1:121755315-121755707 GCF_008632895.1 Mastomys coucha
GTCTCTCTCATGTCAGCCATCCTGAGGTCATGTACTTCACCTCTGGCCAGACTCTCTCATTTCTTTTGGTAGGATCACTGAATCCTTTGGTGGACAAGAGTGTTCCTTCTGGCCAGCACTTAGTGTTAATTCCGAACTGGCTCTGGTACCTTGTGGTTCATCCATTCAAAGCTGTCATACTTTGCAAGGTAGAGAAAAACCAGCTTATATATATATAAACTTTTTTTTTTTACGTAAGAATCGCCAGCTTTAATTAACTCACCCTTTAATCTGACTATAACTTTTCCCCCAAAGATTGTCCTTCTTGTGGGGAGAATACATGCTGCATTGTGAAGGGACAGCTAGGGTTGCTGCTGAAGTAGAATTGGTTCATAGTGTCCAGGTTCTGTAGA
>NW_022196903.1:121758488-121758793 GCF_008632895.1 Mastomys coucha
ATGCTGGAACACACCTCATATATAGATAGAGAGGACCAATTCTGGCAAGTTGTCTTCTGATCTCCACACGTGTACACATAGATTAAAATTTAAATAGTATTTTAAAAAAATTTTGTAAAAGCTTTACTGTACAATGGCATCAATAAACACAAAGCTAATGCACATAGTGCCTGTCTTAGTCAGGGTTTCTATTCCTGCTCAACATCATGACCAAGAAGCAAGTTGGGGAGGAAAGGGTTATTTGTCTTACTTTCACATTGCTGTTTATCACAAGGGAAGTCAGGACTGGAACTCAAGCAGGTCAG
>NW_022196903.1:121758958-121759158 GCF_008632895.1 Mastomys coucha
ATCTCATGGAGGTACTTCCCCAACTGAAACTCCCTTCTCTGTGATAACTCCAGCCTGTGTCAAGTTGATGCACAAAACCAGCCAGTACATTGCCTTAGTTGTTCTATTGCTGTCAAGAGACACAATAACTAAGGCATCTTACAAAAGAGAGCAATTAATTGGGGCTTGCTTACAACTTCAGAGAGTGAGTCCATTTCCTT
>NW_022196903.1:121760090-121760877 GCF_008632895.1 Mastomys coucha
CAGAAACTTCTCGAAAGAAGTATCAAATGTGTTAGCAACAAAAGCAAAATAGACAAACAAGACTATGTGAACCTTAAGGATTTTTAAAATAACAATGGTCACAGGTGACAAGGTGATCCATGATGCATAGAAAATGGCCTGGAGCCTACAGGGAGAGTCTATGGTGGAATACTGCGAGAGGACATACTTCCAGTGAGCTACTATCTCCATTAAACCCTACCTTTAACCACCTCCCAAATTTACATCCTTTATGGGATTAATTCATTCATTAGGTTAGAGCCCTCACAACTTAATGGTGTCTGGATATGTTCTCTGTGTTTACCCTTTCTCTCTTTCTTTCTTCCTCTCCCCTTCTCTCTCCCATGGTGACTCTCTGGCCTCAGTCCTTGGGCCAGTCAATTCACCCTCCCAAAAGCAGCTTCCCAATAAACATACATTTAATATACTCTTTAAAAAACAAAAAACAAAAAACAAATCTTCAGTAAGCAATAGAGAAAACAAACAGATCTTTAAAAAAAAATGGTAAAGCTGCAACTTCTATGGCTGAGAGGGAGTTAGTTGCATAAGGCTTTTGAGACTCACTCTTTCTTAAAGATTAATTAGGAGGCCACTCCAAGCATTTATGGCAGATGTGATCAGATAGGACCAGTCTTATCATTAAAGTGTGGGTAACAATGACTTTTGTATATTATTATTCGAGCAATCCCTTCATGACCTGAACATGGAGTTTGCATTTTCAAAGAGATTCTGTGGGAAAGGCTCTGTGAATGAAGTGACCTTTCCAGGT
>NW_022196903.1:121760887-121762266 GCF_008632895.1 Mastomys coucha
GCAGCACAGCAACAGGAAGAGGTAAACTCCACACTGTTAGTCCTGGGGTTCGTGTTTTCCAATTAAAAGGACACATCATCTTCACCTGTAGTTGGACACCATCATTTTATTTCTGAGGAATGGATATGCATTTGTTTGAGACACTCTACATGAGGTTCTGATCTATCATCTAAAAGCAGATAGTAGTGAGGAGACTCCCACTAGTGGAGATACAGAGAGCTGTGTCATTCAAACTGTATGCTGGGCTTTAGAGAACCTGGGTTTGAAAGGACCTGAGTTTAGCTTCCAGCAATTGTATCAGGTGATCTGTCTACAACCATCTGTAAATCCAGTTCCAGGGGAACTCTAATGCCTATGGCCTCTGACATTACACACATGTACAATTAAAAAGCAATAGAAATGAACACTTTGGAAAAGAAAACTCCCACCCCAGCAATGGAATGAAATTCATTTTCCAGTTTCATGGGTCTCTGTTTGTTTCTGCTTGTTCATCTCTTATCAGGCCTCCAATACATCAACACACCACAGAGAAGCTGAACGATTTCTCAGGTGCCCCCATTAGTCTCCATCTTCTTCATGCTGAAACCCAGGCAGTCTTCTGTTATGGGGGGAACCTTTTCAGTTTTCATCTGCCGGCACCTGGATTGTTTCTTCTCCATTTAAAGATTTTAGTTATTTTATAATACTGGATATATGGGAATAGATCTCCGGGCTACATGCATGTAAGGAGAAAAATCCTCCATTGAGTTTAAACTCTTTACTAGAAATTAGATTTCCTTTTCTCTCTTGGAAGGGGGCCTTTTTAGTTTTATATATTTCCTCATTTTTATTATTTATTGTCAGTCTGACCAGCAGAGAAGGTATACTGTGTAAGGACATGGATCTTTGCCTGCTTTGTACAGTGATGTATCCTATGTTGAAATAAATAAGTAGATAATCATAATCCTGACCATTATCGGTCTATTAGTATTTCTTCAGTGAGTAAATATATATTGCTCTTTAATAAATAAAAAATAAAATGTCTTTGAATATATGTAAACTTTACAGAAACAAGTCATAAAAAGACAGCTACCCTTTCTATATTCACAAGACTGAATTAGTATTAGTGAATAATGAACCATGATACAAATAAATTAGGAGGCTTTTGAGCTATTCGCATTCTACATCTAAAGAAATGTATAACTCTTTAAAAAAACCTTTTAGCATTCATCATTATTTTAGAACTTATACAAAACATTCTAAGAAGTTTATCCTTTTTTTTAAATGATATTTTTTAGATTTATTTATTTATTATATATAAGTACACTGTAGTTGTTCTCAGACACACCAGAAGAGGGCATCGGATCCCATTACAGATGGTTGTGAGCCACCATATGGTT
>NW_022196903.1:121762276-121762438 GCF_008632895.1 Mastomys coucha
AACTCAGGACCTTTAGGAAGAGCAGTCAGTGCTCTTAACCGCTGAGCCATCTCTCCAGCCCAAAGTTTATCCTTTTACAGAAGGAAAATTACTTTTCCTTTTTTAATTGATTTAAGTTTTATTGCATCATGATGAGAAAAGATACATGATTTCAATTTATCT
>NW_022196903.1:121762448-121762975 GCF_008632895.1 Mastomys coucha
GAGAAAAGATACATGATTTCAATTTATCTGAATTTGTTAACATTTAAAAACATATTTCAAGTAAATAGAATTAAATCTCATTCTTGTTTTCCTTTTGTACCCCAACTCCTCCCAGAGTCCCTCTTTCAATACCTACAATACCTTTTTTTTCATGTTCTTTAAAACTTATAAAGTATTATAATAATAAAAATGAGTATTATAAAAGTATTTTGATATAAAACAACAATCAATTGAACAGTCTTATGCAGATGCTTGTCTACAGCAATGCTGAAAATACATACGTTTTTCTCAGTATAAATTTTAAATAACTCCAAACATATTCACTTATATTTTAAAGTAATTCATCACTACTAGTATTTTTTAAATGAACGTAAATATACAAAGTCTTTTTGTTTGTTTGTTTGTTTTGCATTTAGTAGATCTTAAAACCTTGGCTCTTACTATGGTACAAGCCCAAAATAAGAATAATTCTTAGACATTGGATTTCATTGTAATAAGGCTGTACTTCAATGACCCTCACATCACCA
>NW_022196903.1:121762985-121763142 GCF_008632895.1 Mastomys coucha
ATTTTACCTCCATCGTAGCTAAGCTGAGAGTTGACAGTTCTGCTGCATCAAGGAATGAATGGCAGGCACGATTTTTGGATACAGATTTTCTGCTATGGTCAAAGCTATTGACTTGAGTGAGTGACTTTATTCTCAGCCCACAGAGAACAGGTTACAT
>NW_022196903.1:121765049-121765729 GCF_008632895.1 Mastomys coucha
TGGGTGTGCTGGGAGAAAAACTCAGTTTGCTTTTGCATTGATCCCCTGGTCCAGGTGGTTCGAGTTGGCAGCTACAGGGAGGGGGGCATTGTGTTTGCTGGGGGAGAGCCACTGGGGGAAGGAAGCGGTGTCCCTGGTATTATCAGTCTTACATGTTGATATTATTCATTCAACCACCAGTGCTCGATTAGGTTGATTCCATATCTTTGCTCTATGAAAAATCTGCAATGTGAAATAGCTTTGTATTTATCTATAGAAGATACAGACTTTATCCCTCACATATTGCTAAAATAAAACTATTGGGATCAACTTTCCTTTAAATAAAAGGGTTTGTTGAGCTATTATTGATCCTAGGAAGAAAAAGACCAGGTCATGGTCAATTATCACATTTTACACCATCAAGACTGGATGGCTTTTGGAAATCGGCTTAAGCTAAATAAAACTCATCCCCAAAGCATTGGTTTCATTGGGTTTAGTTGCCTGATATAAGCTCTAGCTAAGTAGTCCAGTCTGTCCTTGAACTCATGAACCTCCTCCCTCAGTGTTGTCATCTCTGGCCTGGGTGTCCAGGCCCTATATCAAAATCGTTTTAATAATAAACACTTTGGGAAGGAAAGCAGTGACTCTTAATGCTGAATTCACTTTGCCTGTGGACAAAAAAAGAGGAATAAGAGGAAGTG
>NW_022196903.1:121765739-121767497 GCF_008632895.1 Mastomys coucha
ACAAGAAACTCAAGAAGAAGGAAGACCAAAGTGTCGATAAAGAAACTCAAGAAGAAGGAAGACCAAAGTGTCGATACTTCGTTCCTTCTTAAAAGGGGGAACAAAATAGCCATGGAAGGAGTTGTTGAGACTAACTATGGAGCAGAGACTAAAGGAAGGACAATTCAGAGGCTGCCCCACCTGGGAATCCTTCCCATATTCAATCATCCTGTTTTGTTCTTAATTGATGGGAACAAGGTTGGAACACCATACTTTGGATGTGGCTCATAGTTGTGCTTAGCTTATATCAGTAAATCCTGAGCTGTCAGGTGAGGTGTTGCCCACCTGATATTTCTCAAGCCTTCCTGGTGGAATTTCACCTTTGTAGTGGGAGTTCCAGAGATGATCTCAGTAGAATCCTCCCCAATAGTAAATTAATAGTAAGTAAGTGTTGTAATCCCTGAACTACTAGCTCTCTGTGGTTGAAACCTTACCAAAGAGACTACAGTATTGTTTATAGACAGTTTACCCCTAAATTTCTTCCTGCAGAAGCTCCCCTTTTTCCTACTAACTGAGGCAAACTCATAAGCAGGCAGCTGGTTTCTGTGGTGTGTGCCTCTGCAGCAATCTCAGGGCTCCATCCCCCTCCCTGGTTGCTCCAAGGGAACCTGGTCTGGTGTTAGAATGTCACTGTCCATTAACCTTCCTTCCCCTTAATGAAAATATCCCAAGGAGCTGAATGCTAGTGTGAAATATCCTCTCTTCCTCTGTGTAGCCAAGACTAGCACTCTCTCTGATAAATGGCCGAGCTCTCCAGGTGCCTGTCCTTGGAACCTTAAAGAAATAACAAACTCAAAGAAGATTAGGGCCCCAAGTGGAAATCATGGAAAAAGGAGATGAGAAGTCACAGACAGATATGGCCGTCCACAAAATCAGATTCTGATAACCCCACAACAGACATGCATTAACCTCCTCCCAGCTTCAGTTCTACCCCATCAAATGGTTACTACCTTTTCACTCCCTTTCACCCTGGTCATTCAAAGAATTCCTGACTATACTGTATATAAACCCAATGTTTTCCAGACTTGTCATTGCATGCCAGCATTTACCCTGTGAGTGGGGGGCATGTGATCTGAGTAAGGACTCAAAATAAACAGAGACTCCTTTGCAGTTGTAATGGGCTTCGCAGTTCTTGGGCTTGTCTGAGTTTCCTGTGGGATCAGGATATAACAGAGGAACAACAGACAGAGATAGACAATCTAACTCTTGGGAATCATGAGACAAATTTCAACCCAATGTGGTCTTTAGAGTTCCTTGATTTCTTATGCAACATCCATGTGTGGGGTGAATCATGAGCGATCAGGGAAGACTCAGAAAATCTTGAACATTGTTATAAAGTTGTTAGCAACACCATCCCAGGATGCAAGCGTGCACATGAGCATTGATGGGAATATTCCCTTCAGATGTGTGCTCTGATGGGCCCATTGTGTTACTGAAAAGACTGAGGTGACATCATCCTGTCCCAATGTGTCTGCATGTTCACTCCTCAGCCTTCCACCTCCAACATCCACAGCCACATTCTTCTTGGCTATGCTTTTAGAACTGTCCATGACCTTGACCATGGCTTAAACTTAGTATGTAGTACCTGGAAGATACTGCTGAGCCTGGTAAAGAATGCAGATGTTGCTTGGCAACTCTAAACCTCTCACCAACGTTCTCCACCTTGGCACTTTTGTAATTATGGTTTTAAAATGCTGTACCCCTGAGCTCAGGCACTGT
>NW_022196903.1:121768433-121768903 GCF_008632895.1 Mastomys coucha
AAAAAGTTATCTGACACACCAGGTAAAGATTTCTCCTCTCCTTTGTTCTTTCATGGGAAAGAGTTCAGCGAAGGTACTATTAGAGTCCAAGTTTCCTTAGCAAAGCACAGGAGCTCAAAGCAATAACAAACTCCACAAGGATACTGGAGCAGACTAGGCTGGAGGTGGGTGGCAGCCCTCTGGGCTCTGCATGGTAGATTTTAGAAAAGTGTCTTTTGGTTCTCTCAATCCTCTGTCAATGTCAAGTCCCTGTCTTTGGGAGCCAGCTTCATTTGTGTACTCTGCTGAAATTGTTTCAGGACCAAGATATCCTCACAGCTGTGCCTTCCCTGCTCATCAGCATATTGATTGGTAGCATGTATGGTAGCACGTATGGGAACGTCCCCTGGTGTCTTGCTTTCTTACATAGGCTTCTTCTGCTCATTTATGCTTAGCTGCATGCTCTTAACAGTTACAGTCTCATTCTAAAA
>NW_022196903.1:121768913-121769178 GCF_008632895.1 Mastomys coucha
GTTAACCATTGATTTCTAGTGCCGCTTTTCTCTGAAGGTTTTCCTTGGTAAATTGATTTTTAGGAATTTTCACAAAATGAATTATTTTTGGAGTGTCTGTACATGGAAAATCACTATTATCAAATACTGATTTTCTTTCTTTTTAGCAAATAGGAGTTGAGAATTTATTTGAAGCATGATAATGGGTTCTTCAATTTTAGTAATTCAATATGGAATGGAGTGATTAGAGTACATAGTATTCCATTTTTAAACAAATGTTATGTCT
>NW_022196903.1:121770257-121798583 GCF_008632895.1 Mastomys coucha
TAATGCCAAGTCAGACATTCTCACATTACAAGAGAAGAAGAAAAGCAAGGAGTTCCTTAAAGTCCCCTTCTGTAGTCAGAATGGAATTGTATCAGACTCTCACAATGACATGGCAGTGCAGCTGTCAGCTGGCTGTGAGTTCCAGGAGGCAGGAGGTGCACACTCATAGCATAGGGCTCAGACTCCTGCCCTAAGACCACTCAAGAAGCAGGGGACAGTGCATATGAGGGTCTCACAGCTCACTTAAGACTCAGTAAGCCTCCTCAGTTGTCTCTGATGACAGCCATTTTACTCAACACCAGGTTGAGCACAGGGTTCTGCACCACTGTCTGTTTATTATTTATTTATTTATTTATTTATTTATTTATTTATTTATTTATTTATTTGGGCTCATGAATTTGAGGCAATTACTCCATTAGCAAACTATGTTCCTGTCGTTTCATGCTTTGCCTAGACTGAAGATTTTAGCAATTACACAATATTTTTCCATCTTGAGTCATGATATTTTACAACCAAATATAGAAAATTCACGAAAATGGTCTCAACTTTTAGTACACAAAACTTTCAGCTTATATAAGGGCCTCAAGCCTTAGTACTTAAGGAACACACACAAATGCTTATTTGTGATGCTTGTTTCTGCTCATAGCCCCCTTCCCTTGCCAGGGCCTTAGGTGGGGAGTGTGTGAAGAAACTCTGCAAATATTTAGGTGGCTTATAACCACCTGATAACCTGGTAACCAATGGAAAATGTGGGGATGTGTTAGAAAGGTCAGGAAGGAGAAGGCTGATATTCTTAGCAGAAGTTTCATATGGTGCTTTGGGGACACTGAGGTTTAGCTAAGTTCTGAAGGTGTCTGTGGCTTCCAGGAATCCACAGTGGCCCTGTGAAATGTAACAGTTCTGAGGTGTGATGTTTTCTTTAGCAGGTACTGGCAAAGGTGTGGAGTGACCAGAAGTGCCAAGAGCCTGGTGTGTCTGTGGGCAGCATGCAGCATGCAGTAAGCTGAGATCATTTTGCCCGATAGAGAATCCAGAGAACAACATCGAATTCCCATAATCATTTCCACAGCAATATCCCTTAATCATTATTGAACATACAGAAATAAAGCCCTCTGAGAATTCATACTTGGGGAATCTATCTAGCCATCTCAACGTGGATTGTGGATGGGAGGGAATGTTGTCAATTTTGTTAAAGAACTTCCATTTCAGTGGATAGCCCGAGAAGGCAGCTTCAGCCACCCATCCTTGAGAAGCCAATTTAAATAGCCAAACTAGTAGTGTGTGTATGGGGCAGGGGATCAGAAAAGAGAGACTTCTTCAATGTGGCAACAATGGGAAGAAGAACACAAAGATTAGTGACCCTGCCCCTGCCAAATCACAGTTTTGGAGCCCACAGAACATAAAGGAAACAGTGTGTTCCAAGTGCAGTTCCCAGGCAGGTGCTAGGAGAGTGAGACTTGGAAAAGATCTGAGGAGTGTCTTTATTTCCACCTTGGTAATTGGTAAAGAGTTCCCTTGGGTAAAGAGCATTTGCAAAGCCCGAGCAGCTCACTTGGTTTGCAAATGCTTAAACCGATGTCAGAACTGGGCATAGTGGCACACATGACTTTGATCCCAGCACTAGGGAGGCAGAGGCAGGTGGATCTCTGTTAGTTTAAGGTCAGCTTGGCCTACAGAGTAAGTTCCAGAACAGCCAGGGTTACATAAAGGGACCTTGTCTTAAGAAACAACAACAACAACAATAAACCAACCTGAAAATAATCCAATAAAATAACAAAGGGAGAAAATATTGTACACAGATCCAAAGAAACAGGGAAAGATGGCTCCATCAAAAAGATGCCTCATAGACTAAGGTGTCACAGATGTGTGAGCTGCTCGACAGATTTTTTTTTTTTTTTTTTTCGTATCCTTGCCTGTCCTGGAACTCACTCTGTAGACCAGTCTGGCCTTGAACTCAGAAATCCACCTGCCTGTGCCTCCCAAGTGCTGGGATTAGAAGTGTGTTCCACCACCACCTGGCTTGCTTGATAGATTTAAAAAAGAAATGTACTAATGGGAGACAGGAAATGATGAAAGAACAAAATTTTCTAACAATATAATTAGAAGCAAACAGGAAGACAAAAAGCATTTGGTCAACTTAGTGAATGCAGAGGCGAAGCAGCACTTGGCAAGATTATGCACCACTCCTGCTGAGGTGTTTATCAAATCAGGGGAAAGCCCATCTGTGAAGACAGTGGCAGACTAGAGAGATGGCTCTGTGGGACGAGGTTCCTCCCTCTGGGCCTGAAGATCTGAGTTCAATTGTCAGGACCCATCTGATGGAGAGGGATGGCTTCCACAGCTGTCCTCTGTGCTCTGACCTCCACAAGCACATTAAGGAACTCATGTGTGTCATGCTTGCACACACAAACTCAATTAGTCTGTCAGTCAAAATCAATCAATCACTCAATCAATGTGTTAAAACATTTTTTAAATCTAAAAGCCAGTGACTAACATCATACTCAGTGATGTAAGACTGAAAACATTTTCTCTAAAGCTGGAGGGTGTGCCCAATCCGCTTCTGTTTACGAGGACATGGGGACACATCGAAGTGAACACGTGACACACTTGCTGTGTTTGACTGTGCTTCCTACTTGCACTGCAGAGCAGAGGTGGGGCACTTCCTGTATTGCATTTTCTAGCATTTGCATGAAGAGTTCCACGGTCTGCACAGCTGAAACCATGGGAATTTATATTCCCAGAGTTCTGGAAGCCAACGTCTACAGAGTGTTCTCAACGTTGACTTCATCTGAGGCCTCCCTCAGGATCTCAAACCGATCTACTGTTTCTCTATGTGCTTTCCTCCCCTGTATCCGTGCCCAAATCATTATGTTTTCAGTCTTAGTAGATTAGGGTATAATTTAACAGCTCCATTTCAACTAATGAAACAAGACTCTGTCTCCAGTACATTTTTATTCTGAGGCATCAAGGTAGTTTTTATCATTAACACTCTGGAACATTTGTGTATTTAATACTTGTCTGTGTTTGTGCATATGTGTGTGTGTGTGTGTGTGTGTGTGTGTGTGTGTGTGCGCGCGCGCTCGCGCGCACATGCTATGACATATGAACTTGAGAGGTTAAAATTTTCAAACTGTACTGTGAGAATTTATCTGTTAGTTGAACTCAGTGGGAGATCGACTCCCAGAACCTAAAAACAATGGGAGGCCAGTTCCCAAGAACCCAGAAACAAGGGAACCAAGACGACTTGGCCTGAGAACTCAGAAACAACCTGGCCCAAAACAATTGCCAGGTGGCCAGCCCGCCCCTGGACCCTAGCAGGAGCCAGCACCAATCAGAAACCACCCCGTACCTTCCCCCTACCCCAGTCTTCCCTTTTGCCCCAGCAACTACACAAGAATAAAAGGCTTCCTAAGACCTTGCTCAAGGCCAGACTCCTCTATCCCTGCGAGGGATATGAGTCTCACCCCAGCTAGCTGGAATAAAAAGCCTCTTGCAGATTGCATCAAGTCCGTGTCTTGGTGGTGTGTGGGGTCATCCCTCCTGGGATTTGAGTGTGGGGGTCTCTCCAGGAATCTCAAAAACTCATGAAAATTGGTTCTGTCTGTCCACCCTATGAGTTTTCGTGATCAAATGCTGGTCATCAGGTGTGGCTGTCAGTGTTGTCACCCTCTGAGCCATCTCTAAATGATTCTGTCTGTGTGTGTGAATCAATATCATAGCTGAGTGGATCATTACTGATCCTCACAGGATAAATAGCAAAGACTCATGACTTCTAAACACCAAGAAAACCATCGATTAGCATCAGACGTTAAAGGCAAACTTTGCTGAACAGGAAGCACTCTTCCTGATTTCTCCTATAATAAATTACACAAGTACTCATAAAACTTTTGAAATTATGATGAAACAAGACACTGGCTAAAAGCCTTTGATAGTCAAGGTTCAGAATTTTCCACTGCAGACAAGAGCAGGCCAGTTGTCACAGGAAATACAACCACAAAGGTCTCCAAAGAAGCAGGCTTTGTAATTATGGTCAGCAGACACATTAAACATTTGAGTACTAACAGGCCTATTAGCATCTGCATGGAGTTTGTGGACATCGATGATGTTTATTTCTGTAACAAATGGTTCTATAATTCTGTTATAAAAACAAAGATCATAGATGGGGAAAAGATGAGGACACAACCCTGGAATTCACTCTTCTTCAAGTCTCTTGTTAAGGCCTAGGTGGAATGTGAAGGCCTAAGGTAGAATATGAAGGCCTATGTAACAGTTACCTGGCCACCCTGTCATTAGAAGGAAACTTTCTCATATGTTTCTGCTATCACTAGAAAACTTTCTAATGCCGAGATTGATTAAATATTCTGTTATGTTCTGTGCCCTTGGAAACCAATCACGATAGAAGTCAATAAAACTGCTTTGTGTAGTTACCTACAACAAGCTTCAACCCGAACTGACCACCCAGCAGCACTTCCTGCACCTGTGTAAGCTTTTACTGTATAAGCTGTCCCTGGAATGGACCCCAACATAAGAGAGACACCTGCACCAGTATAAGAAACTATCTGAAATAAGACTTCTCTTTTGAGTAGCGGTCCGGTACAATTTAAACCCCCAAGAAGTCCCTGGGAACTGACATCCTACTTGGCAGAAAGGGACATGTACATGGTGTACTGGCTATTTTTGTGTGTCAACTTGACACAGGCTGGAGTTATCACAGAAGGGAGCTTCAGTTGGGGAAGTGCCTCCATGAGGTCCAGCTGTGGGGCATTTTCTCAATTAGTGATCAAGGGGGTAGGGCCCCTTGTGGGTGGTGCCATCCCTGGGCTGGAGGTCTTGGGCTCTATAATAGAGCAGGCTGAGCAAGCCAGGAGAAGCAAGCCAGTAAGAAACATCCCTCCATGGCCTCTGCATCAGCTCCTGCTTCCTGATCGGCTTGGATTCCAGTCCTGACTTCCTGTAGTGACCAACAGCAATGTGGAAGTGTAAGCTGAATAAACCCTTTCCACCCCAACTTGCTTCTTGGTCATGATGTTTGTGCAGGAATAGAAACCCTGACTAAGACACATGGGTAATCGGGTAATCGATATCTTGGTTAAGTTAGCAAGTTAAGACATGAATATTAGATAAGTCCCATCCTGATTGACAAGTTAGGACACGGATTTTGGACAAGGCAAGTCCCCTGCCACAGTTGAACACCCCAACAATGGGAGCAGGATAAATGTACAACCAAGACATGTTCCTAAGGAAATCCCCTAAATCCTGACCGGTGAAATAACACAGATATTTGTGGATTTGGGGCTTAAAAATCCTGTAGGATCTTAACTCAGGGTCATAGTTCAGTTCCCGAATCTGGACCATGGCCTGGTTGACCAGCCCTTAATAAACTATCCCAGTCTTAATAAACTATCCCAGTCTGACTGAGGTCGGTGTCCTTGTGGTTTGTGAGGCAATTCCTAGACCCCAACATCCCCTTTTATAACAATATGGCCCCCTTATTGGGTGGTCAACCATTCGGTAAACAGTCACTACACACATTACAAGCCTCATTATTTGTTGGGAGGGTTGCATGTAAAAATTGAAGTATAGAATACACATCATGTAAGATGGTGTACCTACAAAGCTGGACTCCTGGGATTAAAAACAAAGGCGGGGCGGGGAGTGCTCATGTGATGTTGTGTGGGTGGATGGCTGTGTTGTTAGTAAAAGAGGGAAAGTGGAGAAAGTACCAGAAGCCCAGGACGTCCCAAACCGGTGACCAAGAGTCCTCGGTTGTGAGTATACCGTGAGACAGAAAATTACATAGACATATGTATTTTCCTTATCATAGAATATATGGTGAGTTCACAGGAAGGGCAAATGCCGATAACCTCTGAACCTCATATCACCGTTACCTCTGAGAGTTACCTCTGTTACACAGAAAGCAGGGGATCTCATCAGCACGCGTTTTTCCTTGACTCCTCAGGTTCCTTTCTGTGCAGCTTTCCCGTGTGAACTTCTGTGCTGTTTGTTCTCCAGAAATGACAGGTGTATCCGCGTCAGATTTCTTCGTTATTTAACACTTACCCTTTCCGTTGCTTTAACTTGGCTGACAGGTAGCTTTATACCCTATCGCCTCGTTCAGATTTCATTGTCCTACCTGTCTCTGCTAACTGGGGCTCATTTACTCTCTCTGTTCTCATGCTTCGTTCTTCTAATCTAGGCTATTGCAGAAATCCTCTTACCAAAGTCAAAGCTGTCCATAACTTAACTATGATAAGGTTGCCAAATGACTTTATCTAATTTATCCTAAAATATTTATTTGGATGCAAAGTCTCCATCAGCTTTCGTATTTGTTTCCCCTGATTCTGGTGCAGTTTGTGGTAAAGGAACATCAGAGCCATGTCTATGCAAAGCCCACAGCAAGCCATTCCCATAATTAAGCGCTGACTGTGGAAATGTCAGGGATCTGCTGGCTGAAGGTTCTTTCCCTCCACCTGGATAGGCAAGAGCTCTGCCATTTCTGGTCCTGGCAGTTTTTGCTTCCCTGCAAAAGAAGCAAGCCACAGGAACCTTCTGGGAATCAGCAGCAATTGGCGTCCTCTAGTGTTCAGTCTTTGAGCAGACTTCTAAGACCAGGACTCAGCACTCAAGTACAGACCCCATGGCTCCTGACCTTTGGCAGAAACCTGTGTTACAGCTCTCAGCCCCGGGTCTGAAACCCTTGTCTGTGAAGACTTGGTAGCTCTGCAGGACTCTTCTGGCAGCAAGGCCCTGAGATTTCTCCTCTCTCTCCTTGTAGCCCTTCATGCTTCCTCAGCCTCACCTCTGCCCCCTCTGTCCTCTTTCTCCTCCTTCCTGCCCTGACTGTACACAAACCGATCAACTGCTGCTTCTTCAGCTGCCCAGCAGCAGCTGCCTTGCTGTGTTCACAGCGTGACCGCCTGCACTCAGCGGTCCCTGCCTCTGCTCTTCTGTGTCCTGTGCTGTGTCTCTATTCTCTGCTCTCCCTGCTGCTACCTCCCTAGTGTTACCAGCCCAGCCTGAACTGCTTAGAGAAGGCGTGAAAAGTCGTCCACCCCAGGGATGATTTTGAGGACTGATGTTCAATGGGGGGGGGGGGGGGGGGGGGGGGAGAGGCAGCACAGGAGGGCATCTGACAGACTTGGTGAGGCAGAGCAACCTTCCTAAGTAGCTTGAGAAAAGGCCTTGGGACCAGTCACGACCATCGGTTTCTGACAGCAATTTGTTTGGACCAATCACAGTCTTGACTCTTGCACCAATCAGAGACTTTGAGGCTTATGTTTTGGACCAATCACAGGCTGGACTCTTAGCATCAGCCATAGAAGTGTGTTGGTCCACCAGGGAGGTATTTCTCCTCCGCGGTAAGTGCTGGGTCATCTAGAGCTCAGCGAACCTTCCAATAGCAAAGAGCCTGTTTAAAATTGTCCCTGATAGCTAAACCAAGCTTAGTGATTTGATACAACCAATGGTGTGTGTGCGTGTGTGTATGTGTGTGTGTGTGTGTGTGTGTGTGTGTTGGATGGAGGGATATGGGAGTGAATGTATGTGTGTGTTCATTCTTGAGTCTTAAGTGTGGGTACACCTGTCTAGGGTACACACGTGATGGTAAGAGAACAACTGTGGGCACGAATCCTCTCACCTTTCTACTTTGTTTACAGCCGTTTTGTTTTGTTTTGTTTTGTTTTGTTTCTGCCCCATTAGCCAGACTGAGAGGACCAAGACCTTCTGCAGACTGCCCTGTGTTTAACTCCCTTCTCCTTATAGAGCCACACAGATATTACAGATGTTTTCACTTCTGCATAGCTCTTGCATGTGTCCTGGGGATCCCAAGTCAGGTCAACATGCTTTGTGACAAGTGTTTTTATGCACAAGGCCATCTCCTCAGTCTACAAATTATATATATATATATACATATATATATATATATATACACATATATACATATATATACATATATATACAAATTATATATATGTATATATATATACATATTATATACATATATATATATATATATATATATATATATATATTTTTTTTTTTGAGACAGGGTTTCTCTGTGTAGCCCTGGCTGTCCTGGAACTCACTCTGTAGCCCAGGATGGCCTTGAACTCAGAAAACCTGCCTCCGCCTCCCAAGTGCTGGGATTAAAGGCGTGTACCACCACTGCCCAGCCACAAATGATATCTTACATCATGGCCTGTAAGTCAGGTATCTGAGATAGCTGAGCTGGAAAGTGAAGATGCTGCAAGCCTAAGAAAGACGGAGGAGCTTGGATTACAGTTCTGGTGGCAGAGTGCCTGCCCAATGTATGAGACCTCCAAGTTTGAGCCATAGAGCAAGAGAGAAAGAGGGGAGGGGTGGAAGAGGAGGGCAGGGAAGAGGTGAGGGATAGAGAGGAGGGGAGAAGACACAAGAAACACTTGTTATACATATACATGTACGAATCACAATGTGCACACTGAGTTCTCTTGCTTTGCCTCTGTTTTATTCCTGGATCCACTGGCACACACTACAGCATTGGCAATGTTGTCTGCTTTAGTAGGGGAAGAGAACACAGAGAGTTAAACCTTACAATGCCAGCTCTAGCACATCCTAGACGTTAGTTCACTGCAAGAGTCACTAGGCTAAGGCTGGAATCAATTAGGAACACAGTACAACCCTACCACAGCCTTCATTGCACTTCACACAGGAAGTATGCGCTGAAGGAGGCTCCCATGTCCATGTCTGGGTCTCCAGACTGATTACAGAGGCAGTCCTGAGAGCTTACTAGAGAGTGAGGGCTCTGCCTCATTTTAATATACGGATGAGCTCATCACTTGATAACAGTACCGAGGGACGAGGGAGCCTCTGAGGTCAGGCTTGGGTGAAGGAAGACTCCAGAAGTGAGCCTTTGGAGGCTCTGGTTCGGCCTTGGTCCCTCTTTGTCTCACTCTTCTGCTTCTGGTTGCCACATGTTCTCCATCATCACATCCTGTGTTTCTGTGGGCTGAGAAACGGCTTTAACAGGGCTGAAAATGCTGAAGCTGGGCCAAAGATATTCCTCCTGCTTTAAGTTTTTCTCTCAGCTATTTGGAATAGAGATATAAAGTCCACTTAACACACCCTGGAGAGAAGGAGAAAAAGGAAGAGGAGGAGGAAGAGAAGAGGATATACTTCCGGATATGTGTAACATTCCTCTGAAGCATTCCTGAATACAGAACAATATTGTCACAACTCTAGTTTGCAGTGTGAACCTGGGCAAGTGGGACCTAGGAAAGGGCAGGACAAAAGTCTCATGTAATAGCCAACTTTACTTAGAGCATCAGACAATGTATGTATATTCTGAGGGTTGAGCAAGGTCATATGAGCAAGGCTCACATGAGTTCAAGCTATGTATAATCACAGGGCAAGGTGTATACAGCTTTGAGGACAACCTATTCATCTGAAAAGTTAGCTAGTGGGTACTCTGAAGTAAATTCACTCCTATTTACTACACTTGGGAGGGGCACAAAGCACATCGTTCCAAGAACAACCCTTTACTTTGGAGGGCTGAATTCCCAGGACTCTTGTCCTGTTCTCTTGGAGTTTTCCCATGGGCAATCTGACTTCTCACCCAGCTTTATTCATGGACTATGGTCTGACAAATATAGTGTTGATATTCCAGAGTGTCTGAGCAATGAACAAGGTTTTTAACCTTTCAGGTAACACAACCTATGTGCTTCCTGAGAAGCAATCAGGAGGATTGGATGTTGTCCAAATAATTTATCTTTTGAGCTTACAACACTGGGAGGCCAGGGTCCTTCCCCAGCAGGGAGAAGTGGGGGCAGAGTGTCATTGCTGACAGGGTCGTCCACAGAGGATAGCAGGAAATAAGACGATATAAGGAGGGAAGGGGAGTGAGTCAGGAGATGTTCAAGGGAATCTCCCAGCTCTGGCTGACTAGCAACCCAGAGCTTCTTTATTTATACAGGTTTCGCAGAACACAGACGAACTAGTGATTACTCAAGTGGTACAGAGTATGTGCTTGATTTCATTTCATGTCCAGGGTTACACGTTCAGGCACAATTAGAGAACAGAACAGATTTTACTTTTATTATCAACCCTACAACTGCAGTTTAAAGAATGTCACATCCAAAGCAAACACATTTATTTTGTGACAGCCTGCTTTTAGGATGGCATTGTTTACCATTTAAGAGCACTCCAGACAAACAGGAAACATCTAAATCGGTCTTTGTATGAATAGCAAACATTAGTACCTAACTCCTATGCTATAAAGCAGAAAAGTTTTACTTTACTGACCCTATCTTATTCTCTGAGTTCTGTTTCTCCAGGGGTACACCCTGTACAACCCCCCTATTTTTAAACTACATTTTAAATAAGCTCTAAGCCTATAATAAAAAAGAGGCCTTGAATCTGTAACCTATTCTCCTGGCCAGTCAGAGTTCATCAGTGGTCTCTGTTTGCCCTGCACCAGTTACACTGTTTGGGTTGGCTTAGGGGCCAAAGATTCCTGGAGTAATGGCTCCTCTAGCTGTGTGCTCAGTGACCTCCAGAACATAAGGAAGACTTGCAAATAGCGGCCAGATAAAGGTAATTAAAGAGTTTTCTAAAAAGAGTCAGATATCATTTTCTTGGCAGAAGACATAAAGCGAATCATAACACAGATAGTCCCCAAGAATGTAACATGCAGAGACCAAAATCCAAAAGTTAGAAAGACAGCGATTGCAGTAATCTCTCAGCTTCACTGGAACTGTGTCAAGCACTCTGCCGGCTTCATGAGTCTCCCTGTTTCCAGTGGCTACGGCTGTGCCACTGGACTTTGTAGCATCCTTTCTCTGTGCCCCCACCTTTCTCAGTGTGTATTCCTGTCTGTCCTAGAACTCTCTATGTAGTCCAGGGTAGCCTCAAGTTCACAGAGATCTGCTTGCCTCCTGAGTGCTAGGATTCAAGATGTTCTCCACCAAGTCCAGCAATTTTTAACACTCTTGACATCTTGCCAACATCTTCCCACAGGCTATATTATTTTAATCAGATTCTAACTAGGTCACAATGCCAATTCACTTTTTCTATTTACTTTATTGTAAGAATACAACACAGTATTTCTCTTTTAAATTTTTTAAAATTAATTTTTGCTTTATATGTATGAGTGTTTGCCTATATGCTTAGGCACCACCAACCCTGGTGCCCAGGAAAGCCAGAGGAGAGCAAGGCATGGCTGTTACATTCCCTGGAAGTGGAGTTAGAGTGGACTGAAGGCTGCCACGTAGGTGCTGGGAACTTAGCCTGGGTCCTCGGAGAGTTCTCTCTCCAGCTCCCTTTCTTTTGAAATTTTAAGTACACAATAGATAACTAGAGACAGCAGGTGCAGTGTAGTACATTCTCACTGTAGCTGTCCAGCAGCTACACAAACCGGGTTCCTAAAAGAAAGGTAGGGGCCTGGAAATGGGGGAATCGTAGGGCGAGAGAAATTAATAACAAGACCAAGTCAAAATATTCCGATCAAGGTCCAAACTGTACTTAGGAGAATCAGCCTTCTATAAGAAATAAAGCCATTTCTCTCAATGTCGGAATCTCATCGCGTCATTAGCATCTAGTTACCAGTAGAAACCTGCCAAGCAGGAGCACTCAGCAACACAGCGGGTGGTGGCTCCTTGTGGGAACTCCAGAATTGGCAGAGAAGGGCAGGACAATAGAGTTCTCCTCTTCTCATAAAACCTCACCCTAGGTGGGTCAGCTCTGTCAGCAGAACAGGAACTGAGGGGGAAGGGTACACCCCGCCCCTCCTTATTCCCCCGGGACCATCTCTCCTTTATTTGATGTTCAAGTATGACTGCTGTGGATGCTTCCTGTGTGGGGAATCAGCCAGCGTTTGTTTTCCGTGAGTTGCTTGTTTATTTAGCATGAAGTCCTCCCGGCTCACTTGTTTCCTGAGCCATGTTTTTTTCTAAGCGCTGACTACCAATCCACCGCATGAATACCACACTTACACACGTAGCAGTTGGATTTGGGCCGGCTGCACGTCATGCAATGCTATTTTGAATAGTGCTTCAGTGAAGACAGAAATGGTCATCTCTCTTTAGGGCCTGAATTTTGATCATTTCAGATGAGCATCTAGAAGACAGATTGCTGGATCAAGCTGCGGTCCTATTTAATTTTTTGAGGAATTCCCATCGTTTTCCAGAGGCGGCACTATTCAGCATTTCCACAGTCGATGTTCAGGGCTCCAGCTTCTCTCACTTCTCTGTGAGACTTGCCTTCTTCTGTTTGGTCCATAAGCAGGAAGTGATTAGTCTTTGAATTGCACTAACTTCATGTTTGTGTTTCCTCTTTAAAACACTTTTGGCCATCTGCGCTTTTTTTGCTGTAGTGCCTAATGAAGTCCTTCACCCATTTTTATTTGGTTATTAAATTTGTAAAAAATTGTTAAATCACTCATAGAATCTCCTTGTATATTTGGATATATATGTAGCAGGGCAGGGGCCTCCCCAGTTGTCAAAAAACAAAACAAAACAAAACAAAGACAAAAAAACTAAGCCATTATGTTAATAGGATGCCACCCAGTGTTCAGATGCCTTCCATAGCAGATGGCCAAGTCCAGGCCACACATATAGTCCATGACACACAGACACATGGAAATCCTGAACCTAATCCTGGCAACAAAATATAAAGTTGGAGATGAGATGAACTCTTAGCGACGGGGTGCCTTGAAGGAGGTGGTGTCTATAGCTGAACGACTGATGGAGGGCCAATGGGCTAGGACCAGCGTCTTAGTACTCCTGTTGAGTTCTCTTCCTACCCTGACCTTGCTTCTCCTGGAGTCCTGCACTTAGAAGTCAGTGTCAAGCCTCGGAATTCTGGAGCCCCTAGCAGTTTGCCGGAGGATTGACTTTCGAGGCTGGTCAGTCACCACTGAGGAAGGCTACCTCCATGTACTGCGGTCCTCCAGCACTGGTATTCCGCTATGAATGTGGAGGACATCAGGGCAGAGTTATAGAGAGAGCACAAACAAACCAGGAGTGTACTGAGCAGCAGAGGGACCAGGCCGGTGGAGCTGCGGGTAGTGTGTTTCCATGAGTGACCCGCTGGGTGTGCGCGGATGAAAGCCTCTTCGGGGCTCCAGAGGATGCAGGTTCCATGGTCGCACAACACTCCAAAGCGTCCCTTTAACAGCCACAAAGCCTCTCGACCACTCGATCCCACTCGACCAGCCTGATCCCACTCGAATACCGCACTAGCTCGCACCACATTCTGCTCCCAAGCCTCACCACCTCATACTTGGCCCACTCACACCTACACGACCGCACTCTACACCCAAGACCCAAGACATGCTCCAGTTCCTTCCCATCCGCACCCTTATCTCTCTGGACTCTTTCTTTCTTTCTTTCTTTTTTTTTTTTTTTTTGGTTTTTTGAGACAGGGTTTCTCTGAGTAGCCCTGGCTGTCCTGGAACTCACTTTGTAGTTCGAGGCTCACCTGCCTCTGCCTCCCAAGTGCTGGGATTAAAGGAGTGCGCCACCACTGTCTGGCCATCTCTCTGGACTCTTAGGCTCCTTTTCGCTAGACTTGGACAAGTAAAGCCCCGAGCACCCATCCCCTCAGATCAGAAATGATGGATACAAAGGTTTGGGACTTATCCAATGTTTGTTTTTTACCTCCGAATCAGGCAAATAGTCCTTCATAGAACAGAAATGTGAACATGCCCAACAGAAATGTTTCGCAATGGTTCTTAAGTACTTCACAGAAAGATTGGAAACCAGCAGTGGGCTGGAGAAATGGTTCAGCTTTTAAAGGTTACCCCCTCCTCCTCTCCCTCCCTTTCTTTTCCTTAACAGGCTGTGCATACTTTAATAAAAAGAAAAATAAGATCTGTTAAAAAGATAAAGAAAGACTATTTTCATTTTCTAAACTTATTTGAAATCCAACTTTTAAATGTAAGCTGATCCTACTTAATTTTCTTTAGAAAACTAAGTACATTTCAATCAATTAATTTCAAGACCATTCCTGGAGTGGTGAGTCATGATATATTTTGAAAAATATAAAGTGCACCATCCTTGTTTCTGTAGGGGACAGGTCCTTGGTGTTCTTTACATCAGCTTTAGGTTTCAGAGCAGTGTGGGGCTACAGGAAATGTCCAGCCAAAGAGATGCATATTTCCCATGGGCCTCCTGCCCCACATCCTATATAGGGCATATACCAACTACCCTACATCCTGCATAGGGCATACACCTCCTTCCCCACATCCTACATAGGGCATATACCACCTGTCCTGTCACACAGCACTCGTCTACTTCGGTTGTGTCTGTATGATAGGCCTAAAACCTGATCACGGACCTGAGATGTATGCTTCAAAAGGAGTCAGTCTTTTGAGTCACTGACATCTCCTAGCTCTGAATGTGTTCCAGATTGGTCTCTGCTAAAGTCTATGGAGAGATCTGCATGCTTTCTTTATTCAGGCATAAAGGTGCCCTAATGCCACGTACACTTTGCGTGACGGCAGTATTTGAGGCATAAACTTCAAGGAAAGTCAGTCTCCTGCCTCCGCATTGTCGCCTGGCACCCCAAACTCAGAGGTAGCCCAGATATGTCCTTGTACTTGTGTGCTAGGGGCCCACCAAGATATCATTTCTTTACAGCAAGAAAGGGAAAATTCGGACATTGCTCTCTGACCTTCACCAATGTTCCAACGTCCTAGTTAAACCCTGGCTTGAAATGTTAAGCCATTCTAACTAATTGCCTCCAGCATTGTGGGTAGGGCATTAAAGCTTACAGAAAGAGAGACAGCATTGAGTATTCAGCATTCTAGATGCAGCAGTCAGCATTCAGCATTCGGACTCGCTCATACTTGGACTAGAACCAGAGCTTAGGTGGACTAAGATCTATGCAGTCCATAGCCCGGGGGGTGCAGCACCAGTTGAGATCCAAGAGAGTGAGCATTCGAGATTCGAGCCTCTACCCTCCTGGCTCATGTACCCACAGCCAGCCCACGCCCCCCCCCCCCCCCCCCCCCGGACTCTGGCCAGGTCCATGCAGCCCAAGTGTGCTTGGAGCCTGGGGGTGCTGTGCCAGTCCAGATGAGATAGCTGATGCTTTTAGATCTAGTGTGTTTTAGATGGCCTCAGATGTACCTCGACTACTGAGCTGCCAAATTTTTCATCTTTCTTTTGCAATGATTGTAAAAGCCTCATGTCATTTTTGAGAAATACACTCAGACCTTACACCACTCATGTCGAGTCTGTTTGTCAAAGCTGAATCCCGTACACACCTGGCCAGAACCTATTGTCCTGAGGAACAAGGGACCCCATAAGAAACCCCAGTCTGTGGCACCCTAACAATAATAATATTTCATAAATAGCTAAAACTGAGATTAAACATTATCTCCTGGCCTCCACAGTGTTTCAATAATCCTAATAGATTTCCTATCTGTATTTAGCTTGAAATCTTTACAAAGAAGCTGTCTTACCAGACAGGGTGTCTCAAGAGTTAAAGCTAGCAGTTAGGCACTAATTATCAGAGCAGTCCCACACAAGACAAAATTGTTTTACATGCCAGAGAGAAGTTGTAGGACTTCTGTCAATAATTATCTATGTTACAGCCAAGAAATGCTAGTATTCAACCTTCAGCTACTTGCCTCAGACAGACCCAGAGAATTTATCTAGGGGCTACCAAAACAGCCCAAGAAGAAGGACACCACTGTTCCTCCACTCTGCACCTGGCTGCTTGTTCTCACTGACCTTGATGTAGCCGTCTCCTGCCTACATGACTTCTGTCATTTGCCCTGTTCTCTGTATACTATAGAAGCCTGATTTTCACTTTGTACAAATTGCACTCACTCAGATACCACACTCTCGTGTCATTTCTGTTTGTCACTCACCAAATTCTTTGCCCACTAGGCCAGAACTTTTATCACCCCTCAAAACAAGGGGTCCCCAAAACAACCTAGTCCATCACACTGTCCCACATACTACATAGGGCATATACCACCTGGCCCACATCCTGCATAGGGCATATTCCACCTGGCCCACATCCTACATAGGGCATACACCTCCTGTCCCACACCCTACATAGGGCATACACCTCCTGTCCCACACCCTACATAGGGCATACACCTCCTGTCCCACATCCTACATAGGGCATATACCTCCTGCCCCACATCCTACATAGGGCATACACCTCCTGTCCCACATCCTACATAGAGCATATACCTCCTGCCCCACATCCTATATAGGGCATACACCTCCTGTCCCACATCCTACATAGGGCCCATAACTTACCATTCTCTCTTAAAGCTGAAGAGTGGGATCTATACACACAACACTCACTGTCTAACTGTCCCTGGGGAAGCAAGCTCATCTGCTGCTACCTTTTTGGCTGTCGTGAATCCTATTGCAGTGACTTTGAACCCTGCCTTCGCATCCTTCAGATATGCACTTGTAATAACCGGCATGGGTAACCCACTCGCAAGGACTCAGGAAGGAGGCCGCTGTAATAGCATGAGGTTGATTTTTATTTGAAACTGGTATACCAGGGTCAACTCTGTAATTGAGACCAGAGCGACCCCGAGGAAAAAAAGCACTGTTTTTATACAGACTTTTAGAGCGAGGAAACAAAGCACTCAGTTTTTATACAGGGTTTTACAGCTTACAATGTGGGCTGGTTACACTTTATCTTGTTCATTGTTCTTTAGTTTCTATTGACCTTTCTCCTCCCAGTTAGGATAACACACCTGTGACTCACAGAAGGGGTGGGGGAGATCTGCTCCCCTGGAGATGTCCCCAGGAAGCTGCATTCCTTGGGGATGGGTGTTTGTTTTGTGAGCTCTTGTAAAACCCCCTTTATCTTAAGGATAAGTGGACCTCCTTGCTTTCTGGCATTTTTTTATGAAGCATCCCGGTTTGATTAAATTTCTACACACTCCATGGATCACTTGGTGCTATCATTGACTCATTCAGTCAGTCTGTCATTGACTGATTGGATATTCAATAATCCATTTATATCTTTGCTTCTTTAGTAATGGGCCCTACTGTCTTCACAACAGCTTAGCCATTTTGCATTTCCACTAGCTGTATACCAGCTTCAAGTTCACCAACAACTGGCTCGGAAAACATCTCTTCTTTTTCCCTTTCTAACCAGTCAATCCCTTTGACCACTTTTGCATATATCAGACCAAGTGGAGTCAAAAGTGCTCTTAAAAGCCAGGTGTGGTAGAGCATGCCTTAGGTGGATCAGTGAGTTTGAGGCCACCCAGGCATATAATAGAGTGAATTACAGGACACCCAGGGCTACACAGAGAAACACTATCTTGAAAAACAAACAAACAAACAGCACTTCCCACACATTTCTTTTAAGTACAGTGCAGCCATTAGTGGTCAACCCCAGGGAGAGCAAGAGGAAATAACCCCCTGACTTCTCAACTAGTGATAGATAAGTCAACAGGGAGTGAAGCTGTGCCTTGTAGTGGAACCCTGTGTGTGGGAACAGAATAGAGATAAGAGCTCACCTGAACACTCTGGAACAGGGTTAGGGTTAGGGTTAGGGTTAGGGTTAGGGTTAGGGCTATCCACAACACCTGAGAGTGTGAATCTCTGACTCTTACCCTTGCCTTGGGGCTCTGTTCCTTCTGTTGGTTTCCTTGTGCAAATCTGATGTGATGGTTTTTGTTTTATCCTATCATTTTTTATTTTGTTGTGTATTGTTATCTCTTACAAGAAGACCATTCTTTTCTAACAAGACACAGAAAGAGAGTGATCCGGATGGGAGAGGGGATATGGGGAAATGGAGAGGAGCAGAGGGAAGGAGAACTAATCAGGATTTATTGTCTGATGAGAGAATTTATTTTCAGTAAAACGAGGTAAAAAGGAAAAGAAAAAAGAAAATCTAGGGATCCAACTTAAAGCTGTTCAGCAGACACCCTTAGTTTCGGTCACACCCACATGCACAGCATCCAGGCAGGAAGCTCACTTAGGAGAAACCAGAGCTCCTGCTGGCATCTCTGAACTCTGGCAAGGATGGAACCAAAGACATTTCCTATTTCAAGGAGAACTGGAACTGTCCACCTTTGGAGCCTCTGCTTCTAAATCTGCTTCAGTTCTTTCTCCTGTCCTAGATAGCTTAAGCATCCAGACCTATGTCTCAGCTTTTCCTTATTTTAAGCTGAGGCTCCCTGTTGTCCTGGAGTTTGGTGCACATGAACAAAATGTAGTAGTTAATGTCAGCTGATCTCTCTCTCTCTCTCTCTCTCTCTTTATATATATATACATATATGTATATGTATATATATATCATCAATTATATATATCACTTCATTATATATATTATGTTCAGTAATATTCATTCATTTGTTGTGCATTTCCATGAATTTTGAGACCATATATAATCATAGAGTCTCCATCACAATCAAGGTGTAGACCCAAACCTCACCCCAGCATCCCATGTCCTTCTGTAGGTGAAAGTCTGGAGAATCTTAGAATTTAAAATGAGGGCATTTAATAGAAATGTATGTATAATGTATAACCTTTACCTAAAAGGGGGCATGGAAAAACCTCTGTAACAAGCCAAAAATGTGGAGTAGCCAGTTCCAGGAACTTGGCTAACAAACAACCTCAGGGCTCTGGTTCCCGAAACCTGCCCCTCCTGACTGATCCACAATGAGGGCAGAACTAGGAATGAAGGTCTGCTGGCTTACAAGCCTCTCCACCCTGTCGACCCGTAGATGAAGATTACATTCTTAGAAGAAATATGTTCCCCTCACTAACTGAATACCTTGGGTTGGGTCCCTCTGAAATTTTCCACTGTTTTTATGTTATGTTTCCTTGGTAACACTCTCCCCGCCCCCAGTTTGTGATTTTTCCCTTTCAATACCCCTCACTTCTTGTGTTCGGGGTCGAACTCCTCTGGCCAACATGGTCACGAGATCGACCCCTGTACCGGTCTCCCAAATAAACCTCATGTGATTGCAGCAAGTTTGGTCTCTCGTGAGTTATTGGGTAGTTGCATCATCCCAAGACTTGAGTGAGGATCTCCCCAGTTCTGGGGGTCTTTCATAGGCACTCCTTTCCTCTGTACCCAGTCCATGGCACCCTTCTCTTTCTCCTTTTACACACTTGCTTTTCAAGAACACCATGGAGCTGGATCCCTGCAGTAGTAATGCATCTGAGAGTCATGCACAGTGCACTCAACAGCTGTGTGTCAAATACCAACACAGCTGGATACAGTAGAAGATTCCAGAGCAGGAGAGATGTGAGGTGTGAGCTGTGATTGCACAGGATGCATCTCAAACCCTTAAAGAAAGACAGCATTACAAACAGGTCAGGAAAAACTAACAGGAAACTGGTGGGTAAAGTGTGAGCAGAAAGAGAACAGGATGCTGGCAGTTAGAATTTCCCAGCAGAAAACCACTGCTCTGCGATCAGATTCTCCAAATAAACTGCAAGGGGATGGGGTTGTTTTGTTTTGGGTGGTGATGGTGGTTGTGGTGGTAGTGGTGTGTGTGTATGTGGGTGGGGGAGGGGTCACACACATTTTAGAGGTCAGAGGATAACGATCTGTAGTTGGTTCTCTCCTTTCACTTTTTTGTAGGTTCCTAGGAGTGAATTCAGGTCGACAGGCTTAAACTGCAAGCACCTTTATTCACAGAGCCATTTTGCTGGCCCAAGGGAAACTGTTTTGGCAGAAAAGTGCTTTAAGGGTAACTTAAGATGACCAGCAAGTTGTAGTTTAGGGACCTCTGGGGACAGAAAGTTGAGTCACATTTAGCCAGCAGAAGTAGTGTGCAGGTACAAGCACAAGGTCCAGTTTTCCCTTTTCACTCATTTTTCCCCAGAGTCATGTAAAGTTGGTTTACTTTGTCATGAGCCCAGGGATATTTGAGTTTTTGCAAAATATAAGGGTTAATTCATAAAGCCGTTGTAAACACAGACAGCTTTTTATGTAAACATGGGAATTTCCCTTTGAGGGAAAACACAGGGCATGAGGTAATTGAAGTATCATTTTTAAAAGTGTTCAACTATTTTTCCCCAAAGTTTGGTAGTATTATAAATATTCAGTGCACATATTTACTGTGTATATGCTATTTTATCCCATGGCTCGTTTTTATTTTTAAAGATCGATGTGTATGTGTGCATTTTTGTGGTATGTGTGAGCATGATGTGTACTGTAGACTGACCAAGGTGGACAGCATCAGGTAGAAAAATGCTTAAAGACATGTCCAATAGGCCCTGGCAAGATATATCAGGCCACAAAAGAAGAAGCGGTAATAAAGTCGGTGGGAATTGCTGCTCTTCCCAGAAAAAAACACCAGTGTGCTGTCAGGTTTGTCAGTTTGAACCAACGTGGGAAAAGCGATCCTCAGCTGAGACTTTGCATCCATCAGATTGGCAACTCTATTCAGGCATTTTCTTGACTGGTGATAGATGTGAAACAGTCCATCCTTCTGTAGGCTGGGCCGCCCCTCGGTGGGTGGTCCTGGGGGGTTAGACAGAGGCAAGCTGAGCAGGACGCGAGGAACAAGCCAGTAAGCAGTGTCTTTCTGTGTCTTCTTCAGCTCTTGTCTCAGCTTCCTTTCCTGGTGGGCTATTGACACTATTGACGGTAAGTTGATAGTTATACCCCAGATTGTTTGGGGTCATGGGGTTTAATCATAACAATAGAAACCTAATTAGGACAAAGAGTACCACAGTCCCACACCAGCCTTTTGCCAGCCCCTCCTGTTCCATGGCTGTTCTATGAACATGGCTCCTCCTTCTCCATCCTTTGGCCACTGCCCAGAGATTTTTCCAACCCTAGCTTCGTCTCTGAAGTTCCTGACCCTTTCCAGAGGCAGCAGAGGGCCTTTTTGTTGTAGTTGTTATGGAAAAAGGCAAGGAGTTAGGTCCCTGGGGTCAGTTGCTCAGCCTTTCTAAAACCCTCTCCTACTTGCTAATCCAGAACCTTCTTTTACTCTGTCCTCTAAAAGTCTTGACCATGGGTGAGGATAGTATGTTAGGGAACCATTGAATCTCAGGAGAATCCAAACATTTTACTCCACTTAGCCCAGCCAGGACATGTGCTCACAGATCATACAAAAGGTCCTTAGGGTCATGCCACAAAATGTACTACCTATGGGCCAGATACACACAATTTTATACAATAGTTTCATTCACACATTTGGATCACAGGATTCTAATCACGTACCGCCATACACCTGGCATCAAACTCCAGCAGCAGGAGCACCGCGGATGCTGATGTCCTGCTACACCACTACAGCATCACCTTTGACAGACCTTAGGGAAACAGTCAGAGCCAAGGGCCAGTCTTGACACTTAGAGGACCCCTGCCAGTGAGCAGACAAGTATTTTGACTGCCATCAACAAAAAGCGTTGTTGTTCCCTGGGTCTGCTGCAAGAGTCTGGGGAAAGATCCTTGGGGGTCCTAACTGAATGGAGAGAGACAGGTCAGACAGGTCAGCCTAGGACAAGATGGAATACAG
The DNA here is from genome assembly GCF_008632895.1 of Mastomys coucha. Lineage (NCBI taxonomy): Eukaryota > Metazoa > Chordata > Mammalia > Rodentia > Muridae > Mastomys > Mastomys coucha. The sequence continues at coordinate 121,791,700 of NW_022196903.1, forward strand.
TGAGAATGCTTGTGTCCTAGGGGCTTAACGGTGTGTGTGTGTGTGAGAGAGAGAGAGAGAGAAGGGAGAGGAGAGGAGGTAGGAAAGATGGCGACAGCTTCAGGAGCAGCAAAAGCAGGAAGGAAGAAACCACACCAGGTGCAGGAGGTCATCACACTAAGTGACTAAGGCAGAATCCTGCGCGCAAAGCAAGGGCAGGGCGTGGAGCAGCGCGGGTGTGGGAGGGCCGATCTCTTTGTCTGGGTGTTCGCTGTGAGCCCACACTGTGAACCCTGAAGTTGATGTTAAAAACACCCGGCACAAGAGAGCCTGTGCAGAGCAGCCAGAGAAGTGTGCTCTGTGTCTTTGAGTGTCTGTGAGCATTGGGAGTGAGTGTAGATTTGAAGGTGGCTTTGATAAAACCAACTGGAATATCTGATAAAAATCAGTTGTAAATAACTCCATAACTTAAAGGTAACTGAAGAGAGACGTGACCTCTTTGTTTTATTCGGTTTTTCTTGTCTTTTAATTTTGCATGCTCCGCGTGTGTGTGGTATAAGACAAAAAAGGTGGCTGGAGAGACAGCCGTGGGTGCTGGGAACCGAACTCTTATATTTTTGGTTGTGAGCCTAGCCTTTAACGGCTGAGCCATCTCTCCAGCCCGCCCAGAAGGCAGATTCCAGATCTAATGAAGGCAGCAGGCGTGGCTGTACGTCATCACCCGTTGAACGTTTCTCCACCCCCTGAACTCCTACCAAAATCAAACACAAACCCGACTCTCCGCGGCCCGCAGTTCTCACCGAGCGCCTACCGGTCGCTGCTTCGCCCGTGCAGCGCTAGCAAACGGGAGCAAAAGGGGTCGGGAGAACTGAGGGCACGGGTTGTAAGAAGAGGATCGTGGCAGGACACAAGCGTGGAGTGGGGACAGGAGGGTCGGGCGTGGGCAGTTCCGCGTGGATAGGAGCGTGTGACTTGCGCTGGTGCCTATTTACTATTTATATAGTATTTAGTGCGAGCTGGGTGCGTGGGCGTGAGGGGCTGAGAGGAGAATGGATCTCGGAATCGTGGCAGTTATAGAGACGTTTGTGGGTGGCGTGTGCTCGTGAATTTATTTTCGTGTTGAACTTAGAAAAAAGAAGAAGAAAAAGAGAATGTTTCCCAGGAAACAAATTGGTAAAAAAATGTGTAGTCCAGGCTGGCCTCGAACTCCAGATCCACCTGCCTCTGCCTCCTTCAGCAAATCCTACCGGCCTGCGCCACCAGAACCGGCAGGTAGGAGTGTTGCTCCGACTTTACTTAGCTATGTTTTCGAATGACGTCACCACCTTCCCAACTGAGAAAATTGTGGGGCACAGCGCCCCGCTGACCTTCACCCCAAACCGCACTGTCAACCATGCTCAAGCGGTTCTCCGCCCTTCTCACGCACACTCCCGGCCTAGCTTCAGCCGCCCCTCATCTACGGAACCCCAACCTCACCAGCCCCTAAGCTCCTTTTCGTCCCTCGCCCCCTGCTGCTCACTTCTGTAAACACACTCCCGCGCCTCCAGGCGTGCAGTCCTCTGAATTTGCTGTGTTCCTCTTAGGCTTGCACTTGCACTTGCAGGGCCCGGGGCTTTTTCTAGGTAAGCAGACACAACCGTCCAGGTAAAGGAACAGCAGAATTAGGCCTTTAGTATGCTGGTGAGCTCAGGGAAGTGGGATAAGGTCTCAGGGCGTCTGCCGGTGACCCTGTGGCTCTGACTGTCAGCTCCGATGTTTCTTTCATTTATTTCCTCCCATGTAGGGGAGCAGTTTGATTTCCAGCTGGTTCGCGCTGATGTTTGTTTCGAGGATGAACTGGAAACTTCCAAGCTTCTTTAAATGCCTGATGTGTTAATAAAGCACATCTCTGTGAGTGTCTGTGAACATTATTAGACTTTGCGGGGGTTAAAGGAATGGATGGATAGATCCCTGGGCATATTCAACATATGATGGCATTTTAAGAGCAGGTCACAGGTAAGAGATTGTGATCTAGTGAAGTCAGTAGTTCACAGCATATCCTAAGAGCACCTTCGCACCCCGGGCCTTCTCGGTATACACCATCTATTGTATTTGACCTGAGAGGTTTCTCTTCCCTCTATACTTTTAATTCATAATTTGTGCTTCATGGTGTCCCCAAATTCTTGCATATTTATTTTTAAAGTATTTAATATTTGATAACTACTATTTAATTTGATAAACAATATTTAATATTTAATAACATTTGATAATCTAATAATTTTTAAAATTACATTTTACTTCTGTCCTCGTTTGAGTGCTCCAGCTGCTCTACTGTGCCTTCAAGTCCCGACATTCTGTCTTCTACTTGATGCATTCTCCTAAGGCAGGCTTTTCGTTGACTCTTCTCAATATATGCTAGGCTGCCCTGAGAGCCAGGGCAAAGAAAACCAGAATGCAGCCACAGGGCTGAGTGATGACCCTGCACGTACAGAAAGCTCGCTACATCCCTTCAACTTGCTAAGCCTTCCTGGAGGCCTTGAAGAAAGGACAAAGAGACCACAGTGCAGTTTAGTCTCTACCAAAATGCCATGCGTGACCTTGCAATATTCCCCAAGGGGTCCTCCTTTTCTTGACATAACAGCCATTTAAACTCAGCCTGTGGGTTTAGAGTAGCCTTTAAAATATATGTTACCAAGCAGAGCTGTGTCTGGCTAGGTTCTGGTCTGGTTCTCTCCACTAGGACTGGAGTCCTCACACACAATAAAAGCTATTTGCCTGAAGGTGATTCATCAAGGTAATTCTCACTGGAGAACATTTTCACAGGACCATCACATACTGTTTTGCCCTTTGTTTTAGCTTGCCTTCTATCGTTGTGGTAAAGTCCATGAACAAAAGCAGCTTGTGGAGGAAAGGGTTAATCAGCTTCACGTGTCCCAGTCACAGTCTTGTCATAACAGGAGGACTTGCCCCACTGCATGTGGACCCTGGCACTACTTCAGGAGTCTGGGGATGTGAGAGATCACTAAGGGACCATGAATAGTGAGGGAGAGCCTTTGAAAGATGAATGTGGACGAGAACGCATGTGTCCTGGTGACTTGAGAGGTGTTCATGAAGTACTGACAGTTATCAAAGAAAGAGAGGAGGAGGAGGAAGATGATACAGGGAGACTGTGGGGTCAACAGCAAGGGCGACTGGGGGAGAAAGAAATGTCACCAGGCACAGTGAAGAGGAAAAGAGGTCGTTATGCTAAGAGAATCAAGCAGTCAGGAGAGGACAAATCTGTGCATCACATGCAGGCTGTGGAGCAGAGACCGGCAATGAGGATCTCTGTTCCCTGTAAGCCCACACAAGGAGCACTGAAGTTGATGTCAAGAGGCAGACCCCTTGAGCGTGGATAACTAGAGAAATGGAAGTTGAGGGTTGGGATGGCCGAGCAGGGGTTTTGTGGGGAAGAGAGCGTGTCGGGGGAGAGAGGAGCTTGTGCGTGGGTAGATGTGGGGGAAGAGCTCGTGAGCAGTGGTGTTGCGCGTGTGCCTGTGTTGTGTGGAGAAGCTGGTGTGAGGTGGTTACTGTTTTCCGAGCGAGATCAGAGTGAGAGGAGGGAGCGATGAGGTTTCGTGGGTGTTGGGTTTTTAGTGGGAATGAGTACTTTATCGCATCAAGTAGCTGGTATTTTCCTTTGCGTGAAAGAAAAAAAAAAATGTGTATCCCGAGCTGGCCTCGAACTCAAAATCCTCCTGCCTCTGCCCCCTTCAGCAAGTTCCTACCAACCTGCGCCACCAGCGCCGGCGGAAGACTTGCTTGATCGTAAGGTACTTCACTATGCCGTTTGATGGCGTCACTAGCTCCGCCCCTAGAGGAGGAGTGCAGAGCCTTCGCTGCAGTACCAAGCCCTACCTTCCCGCAACCCAAACCCGAGCACTACACAGGCCTCACGCACACTCGGGACCTCAAGGCCACAGCTGCTTTCTCTAAGGAATCACAGCCTCACCTACCCCGACGGCGCGTCTCGTTCCTGCGCCGTCTGCCGGTCTTCCCGGGAAACACACTCCCTCACCGTCAGGCGCTCCTGAGCTTAGTGGCAGCAGCTTGCATTCAATCTCCAGGTGACCATTGTAAAACATCTTCAAGATTCATGGAGCCCCTTTTGCCTATTTAGTGTCTCTGGACAGTGCTTTGATGTCACAACCAAGAAGTCATCAAATACAATGTCATTAGTATTTTCCTCTAGAAATTTTAGAATGCTGAACAGTAAGACCTAAACCGGTCATCCGGTATTTCCATCATTCGCTCAACAGACTGTCATTGTCGTGTTTCCCCTCGGCCTCACCTCCCTTGGTGTGGTTTTGCTATCCTTGTCAAGATCATGTGACCATATATATAGGTGAACATTTAATATTCTTTGTTCCGTATTCCTTCACTTTGGTTTATTTTTCTTCTATGCCTGTATTCTTATTTCATTATTATAGGTTTCTAGTATGTTTTCAAATAATCCCACCTAAGTCCTCCAGCTTTGTATATATTCAAAGTGTTTTGAACCGTTCAAATCCATGCAATTCTAGAAGACATTAAGTTTTGAAAGGGTTTGCTTTGAACCTGTAGATCACTTTGTTAGTCTGACCATTTCAACAATATTTACTTATTCAACCCATTAACCCAAGATGCCATTTATTAGGGCTTGGTTTAATTTCATGCAGCAATGTTTTCTGACTTTCATTATGTAAGACATTCACATTTATAATTTGGTTTATTCTTAATAATTTAGTCTGTTTCATGATATTGTTAATGTAATTATTTAAGTGTTCTCCAGGAATTGCTCCTTGTTAGTGATGCACACGAGGTGTCTGTAGTGATTTAAATAAGAAATGTCCTGCCCAGTCTTGAGCATGTGAACACTGGGTCCCAGGGTTTGTTTGGGGAGGTTTGGGAGGTATGGCCTTGCTGGGAAAGAATGCCACATGTCACTGGGGACAGGCTTTGAGACTTATTTCCACTTGCTTCTCTCTGTTTCCTGCTTGTGCTTCAAGATTGAGCTCTTAGCATCCTGTTCCAGCCACCATGCCTGCTTACTGGCTCTGCCCTGCTGTTATGGATTCTAATCTTTTGGAAGTATAAGTCAATTATGTTTTATCCCAGCAACAGAATAGTAAATGACATAGTGGCCGATTTCTGCATTGGAATTTTATAGTTGTTAAATTATTTTGTTGGTTGTCATGAGTTTGTGTATGATTCACTCCCTCAACCCCCAGATAAGCAAACACATGCACACACACACACACACACACACACACACACACTGGGAAAGAGAGGGAGGGGGGAGGAAGGAGGAGGAGGAGGAGAGAGAGAGAGAGAGAGAGAGAGAGAGAGAGAGAGAGAGAGACACACACAGATAGACAGAGACAGAAAGAGAGAGAAACCATGAATTTCATCCCTGAAACCCATGTATTAGACTTCTGCTAATTGTCCCCTGAGCGCCACATATGTGTCATGGCAGGTACACATATGAACACACACACACACAAAATACATAAATGTATATGTTTATATTTTTATTTTTTATATGATGGAATAGAGTTTATTTAGAGCATGGGGAGGGGAGTTAAAAGAGTAGTAGAGGCAGAAAAAGGCAGTGAGAGAGAGAGAGAGAGAGAGAGAGAGAGAGAGAGAGAGAGAAGCGAAGAGAAGTAGAGGAGTAGAGGTCAGCCCTGAGCACATGGAGAGAGATGGGAGGAGGGATGAGAAGAGGGATGAGAGGTCAGAGCAAGAGCAAGAGAGCAAGAAAGGAACAAGAGAGCGAGAGCACATTTATATTTTTCAAAACCAACTTTAGTAAGTCTACTTAAATGCTTTAACCTCCCTTCTAGCCCACCACTCACCAGAAGTAGTAGAAAGGAAAGGTTAATAGGACAAAGGAGGATGTGGACCTGTCTAGAAATAGTTCTTTGGGAAGAATCCAACCTGCTCTGTCAGGAAGTCAGCAGTTCAGTCCACACAAGTCAGCAGTGGCAGCTCAATCCACTCACAAACACCTTTCACAAATCTGCAATGACAGCTCAATCCAGAAGAAACTGCAAGGCTCTGAGCAAAGAGTGGCAAGGTGAACCAGTACCACACAGTGTGTTGGATTCTATTTATTCTATTTATGCCCTTTCCAAACACCACGTGTTCTCTCAAGCGTCCATTCTAGCAAAACATCAAGTGCCCCTTTTCCAGGCAGCTTCTAGAAAAATACCACGCATCTGTTCTCAACAAGACATCCTTCTATGTGTCTGTCTCAGCAAAAACATCCTGTCAGAAGGCAGTTTCTACAAAAACATCACATGACATAACTGAGTCTCCAAAGAAACCAGAAATTTCCATTACATATAAACATAATTTTAAAGCGCATGTTCTTTGCTAACAGATACAATTTGATATTTTCTCTAATATGATGTCTTTGTTTTTCCACCTCTTTTGTATGCCTATAACCTTCAGTTCTAATTACATGATTTTAAGTTATCTGAATTTGTTAACTGTGGCCCCCCGCGGTTGTCTCGCCAACAAGAAAAGAAACGCGGACACCAGGATCCTTCTGCAGCGACGTTTACTGCCCTCTCCCAGAGGGAAAAAGAGGCCGAGCCAATAATCAGCACTGCTTATATACACCACAGTGTGGTGTGTCCGCCCACAGCGCGGCGTGTCCACCCATGATTGGCTGTTTGCTCATCACCCCATGTGACTCCCTGGAATGGGCCGTGACATGGCGTCTTTTCACTCTACGCACATGCGCAAACAGTTGTTTACTAGGAGTTGACAGCGGAGGTAGATGCCATCTTGCCATGGTGAATGTCTCTCCCGCTCAACCGCTCTCCACATCTTCCCCTTTTCTTTTAGTTAAAAGGGAAGGCCAAATATAGCAAGTCAGAGAGTGCTTTTGCTCTGCCAGG
>NW_022196903.1:121800702-121800984 GCF_008632895.1 Mastomys coucha
CTGTCTTCCCGGATTGCCCTCTTGTGAGATAGATAGCGGGGGTGCACTTGGAAGAGCAGGCGGGACAGAATAAAGCATTCTGCGGCTCTGATCTCTCGCTCCCTTTCGCTTTCGATTCTGGAGAGGTGGTGAATGCTCATCCGGATGATACCTTTCTTCCTTATAGTGAGCCGCTTCTCCCTCCAAGTCCTCCTCTTCAGAGGGGCTCAATTCTTCAGAGCTATCAGGCTCGAGGGGCTTCTGTCTTGAAGCTCCATCCCTTTCTCTACTTTTCTCTCCCAG
>NW_022196903.1:121801441-121805430 GCF_008632895.1 Mastomys coucha
GTCTTCGGCACCAGCTGTGGCCCGCGCAGTCGGTCGTCTTGCCAACAAGAAAAGACACGCGGACACTAGGATCCTTCTGCAGCAATGTTTACTGCCCTCTCCCAGAGGGAAAAAGAGGCTGAGCCAATAATCAGCACTGCTTATATACACCACAGTGCGGTGTGTCCGCCCACAGCGCGGTGTGTCCACCCATGATTGGCTGTTTGCACATCACCCCACGTGATGCCCCAGAATGGGCCGTGACATGGTGTCTTTTCACTCTACCCACATGCGCAAACAGTTGTTTACTAGGAGTTGACAGCGGAAGTAGGCGCCATCTTGCCATGGCGAATGTCTCTCCCGCTCAACCGCTCTCCACAGTTAACATTTAAAAATATATTTTAAGTAAATAGAATTAAATCACATTCTTGTTTCCCTTTTGTACCCCAACTTCTCCCAGAGACAATATCTACAATATCTTCAATACCTACAATATATTTTTTGTCATATTCCTTAAAATTTATAAAATATTATAACAATAAAAATGAGTATTATAAAGGTTGTTTGATATAAAACAACAATCAATTTAACAGTCTTATGTAGATGCTTGTCTACAGCAATACTGTAAATACATACATTTTTCTCAATATAAATTTTAAGTAACTCCACACATATTAACTGTATATTTCAAAATAATACATCACTACTAGTATTTTCTTAAACGAACATAAATATATAAAGTCTTTTTGTTTGTTTGCTTGTTTTGTATTTAGTAGAGTTTAAAATCTTGGTTCTTACTATGGTACAAGCCCAAAATAAGAACAATTTTTAGACATTGGATTTCATTGTAATAAGGCTGTACTTCACTGACCCTCACATCATCAAAGGATTTTACCTCCATCTTAGCTAAGCTGAGAGTTGACAGTTCTGCTGTGCTGAGGAATGAATTGTAGGCACAGTTTTTGGATACAGACTTTCTGCTATGGTCAAAACTATTTGACTTGAGTGAGTGACTTTATTCTCAGCCCACAGAGAACAGGTTACATTCATTTAAGAAATGGTGTGTGTATTAAGATGTTCTATCCATAAAGTCATTCACCAACTGTTTCAATGAACAATGGTTCTACTTGGAGAGTGGCACAGACATTAGGTGCGGGTAAGAATCTGGTTCATTAGCTGTATTAATTTGGAAAAATATTCATCTCAGAGAAAGAGTAACTTATAAAGTCCGCTTCTTCAAACTTGATACAAGAGCTATAAATGTAAAGCAGAGCATTCAGTCTCACTCTTTGTTGTTCTCTTTCCTATAAGCCAGCTCCCAAGTTCATTGTCTATGTCTCCCTTTGGTATATAAATACTTTTGACATATGTAAGGTGTTCTGAAAACCATAGTATAATGTAAAAACATGAAATAAACAATACTACTAATAGAGAGGCTGAGATAGGAGAAGCAAAATTTCAAGACCCTTATGTTGTACACAGCAAGACACTGTCACAAACAAGCTGAAAGTGTATATAGATTGTACAATATTGGACCTATTTCTCCAGTTACCAAATTAGAGAGACCATTGGATGACAATCAACAAATTTCTAATTCCTCATATTAATGGATTTCAATCAATTAGGATATGTTGGCAACATTAATTTTCATATTAGGATATTAAGAAAATGGAATTATCACTTCCTGTCGTTTTTGTTGTAAGAGGTGGAATTAGATTTGTGTGGATTTGTTGAAAGATTACCTTCTTGCTTCTTCTAGGGTGTAGTTTTGCTCCTTATGTTGATGTTTTCCATCTATTATCCTTTGTAGGGCTGGATTTGTGGAAAGATACTGTGTAAATTTTGTTTTGTCATGAAATATCTTGTTTTCTCCATCTATGGTAACTGAGAGTTTTGTTGGGTATAGTAGCCTGGGCTGGCATTTGTGTTCTTGTAGTGTCTTAATGAAATCTGCCCAGGATCTTCTAGCTTTCATAGTCTCTAGTGAGAAGTCTGCTGTAATTCTGATAGGCCTGCCTTTATTATGTTACTTGCCTTTTTTCCCTTACTGCTTTTAAAATTCTTTCTTTGTTTAGTGCATTTGGTGTTTTGATTATAATGTGATGGGAGCAATTTCTTTTCTGGTCCAGTCTATTTGGAATTTTGTAGGTTTCTTCTATGTTCATGGACATCTCTTTCTTTAGGTTAGGGAAGTTTTCTTCTATAATTTTGTCAAAGATATTTACTGGTCCATTACATTGGGAGTCTTCACTCTCTTCTATACCTATTATCCTTAGGTTTGGTCTTCTCATTGTGTCCTGGATTTCCTGGATGTTTTGGGTTAGGAGCTTTTTGCTTTTTGCATTTTCTTTGACTGTTGTGTCAATGTTTTCTATGGTGTTTTCTGCCACTGAGATTCTCTCTTCTATCTCTTGTATTCTGTTGGTGATGCTTGCATCTATGACTCCTGATTTCTTTCCAAGGCTTTGTATCTCCAGGTTTGTCTCTCTTTCTTATTTCTTTATTGTTTCTATTTCCATTTTTAGATTCTGGATGGTTTTGCTCATTTCCTTCACCTGTTTCATTGTGTTTTCCTGTAGTTCTTTAAGGGATTTTTGTGTTTCCTCTTTAAGAGTTTCTAGCTCTTTACCTGTGTTCTCCTGTATTTCTTTGAGGGTGCTAGTTATGTTTTTCTTAAAGTCCTGTATCATCATCAGGAGAAGTGATTTTGGATCTGAATCTTGCTTTTCCGGTGTGATGGTGTGTCTACGACTTGCTATGGTTGGAGAATTGGGTTCTGATGATGCCAAGTAACCTTCGTTTGTGTTGTTTATTTTCTTACACTTGCCCCCCTGCCATCTGGTTATCTCTAGTGCTACCTGCCCTTCCTAAATCTGACTGGAGCCTGTCCTTCCTGTGATCCTGATTGTATCAGAACACCTCAGAGTCAGGTTGTCTCTGTGATCCTGTGATTCTGGGATCCTGTGACCCTGGGCTTATTAGAGCACCTAGGAGTGGAGCTTTCTCTGGGTGTTGTGGGACTGGCTGCAGAGCCTGGGCCCAAGGTCTGCTCAGGACACCAGCTCAGAGAGACTGGAAGGAACCCAAGCTACTCTGCTGGTGGAGTTCCTGTGTGCCTGGTCCTGCTGGTCCCAGTTACTCCTGGGGTTGGGACAGATGTTGTGTCCTCCTCAATTCTGATCCTGAGAATGTCAGAGTGCCTGGGAGTGGATCTTCCTCTGGGTGTTGTGGGACAGGATACAGAGCTTGGATCCTAGGTCTGCTCAGGACGCCAGCCCAGAGATACCAGCAAGTCTCTTCCTTAAGGAGCCAGCTTCATTTATCTACTCTGTTGAAATTGTTTTGGGAACAAGATGTCCCCACAGCTGTGCCTTCCCTGCCCATCAGCATATTCATTGGTAGCATGTATGGTCACTGGGAATGCCCCCTGGTGTCTGTCTTCCATGGGCTGCCTCCTGCTCATATCTGCTTAGCTGCATGCTCTTAACAGTTAAAATCTCATTCTAAAACATCACTGTTGTTAACCATTGATTTCCAGTGCCGCTTTTCTCTGAAGGTTTTCCTAGGTAAATTGATTTTTAGGAATATTCACAAAATGAATTATTCGTTGAATGTTTGTACATTGAAAATCACTATTATCAAATATTGATTTTCTTTGTTTTTGGGAAATAAGAGTTGAGAATTTATTTGAATCATGATAATGTGTACTTCAGTTTTAGGAATTCAATTTGTAATGAGTGATTAGAATACATAGAAGTCTATTTTTAAACAAATGTTATGTCTCTTTATAAAGTAAATTGAAGGAGTAATCCTTTTATTTTTATGGACAATTTGGAATATATTTAGAAAGGGGGACATTCAAAAGATGTATCTTTTTAAAACTTTAATTTCCCCCAAGCCGTGGAAAGAAGAAATGCTAAGCAAACTAGAGCAAAAAGGGCGGTGGAGCAGCAGAAAGAGCTAAGTTACCTCAGTTTGATTTTTGTCACTTAAATAGAAAACTTTCAAAG
>NW_022196903.1:122061119-122061745 GCF_008632895.1 Mastomys coucha
ATCACAGTCAGCTTGACTTTGCTTCCAAGTGTGGGAAACTTGAGAAACATAAAAGCACTTATCTCGGTGTGAATGCCAGTCTTGTGGGCACTCTACCTTAGCTGGATAATCTGAAGGGAGAGGAAGACATGGTGTATCTTACTCTGTTCTTGCTGTACCACAGCTAGTTACACACAGTAGTTGCTTTACTAACACACACTTTTATTAACATGCACAGGAATAAGATGGCTATCATGACATGTTGAATAAATGTAAATAACAATGAATTATTTTGTTTCTATTAAATAACTTGAGACAAAGTTAACTATCTGACAAGTGTATTAAAACAATCAAGTATTTCTTGTGGTAATTTGAATAACAATAGCACCCATAGCCTTATATATTTGAGCACTCATTCTTCAGAGAGAGGCACTCCTTTTGGAGGTATAGCTTCATTGAAGGAGTTTGTCATGGGGTGTGGCTTTGAGATTTCAGAATCCCAAATCAGGTTCAGTGTCCTGTCTTCTTGCTTCCTGAAGATCCAAATATAGGACTCTCTGCTGCTTCTCCAGGATGGTCTCTGCCTGTATGCTGCCATGCTCCTCACCATGATGTCATGGACTTAAACCTCAGACAGTGTAAGTAGA
>NW_022196903.1:122063134-122068732 GCF_008632895.1 Mastomys coucha
AGAGTTCTAGGTACACATGTGTCACCTTATAATGATTCTCAAAAATAGTAAGAAAAGAAATGTGAGAGCGGATATTACCCTGTACCTGCTCATCATTGACCTTTCCCCAGGCTCAAGGTAGCTGGACCCTGTAAAGAAGCAGAAATATTTATGGTGGAAATAGAGAATGAATTCTGTCTCACTTACCTAAGACACCGAGTCCAATCACAGTCAGGACAAGAAGGATGAGGCCAGCACAGGCAAATTTGAGAGCCAACTGATGCCAGCAAGGGCACTGACAGGTATCTGAGAAGTTAAAGAAAATATACTTTTAATCTACCTGAGTGCATTTGGATGAAAGTTAGAGGTGAATAACATGGATGAGTGGACTCAAGTCGAGGGTGGGGTGCAGAAAAAAACCTTTCTCAGCCAGCTTCCTGTACAGTTCTGCAAGATGAGTCGGGTCAAGCAGTATTTTCTCTGATAACATAGGACTACTTGACTACTCATATGTGTTTCATGTGAGATGGGCATTAGGAGGACGAACTGATCAAGAGGAAGATGTTTTGTAAATGAGTGAGTGAGTACTTTACAAAAATGAAGTATAAGTTCTGTTGTGGATAGGAGCCAGCAGTCCCTCAAGAAGGAAGATCTTCTTTACAGAAGGCAACACACGCACACACGCACACAGAAAGAGAGAGAGAGAGAGAGAGAGAGAGAGAGAGAGAGAGAGAGAGAGAGAGAGAGAGAGAGAGAGAGAGAGAGAGAGAGAGAGAGAGAGAGAGGGAACTCAGTTTTATGTTAAGCACCTTTGGTGCTGGTGATGAATAGTAATTCTATTATTTAAGTTGGGCCTGCTTCACTGTTGTCAAGAGTGATCTCCTCCAACTTGAGGAAAACTTAGGCATCTATGCTGCTTTGTTCATTCAGTGTGTAACCCTGGCTGCTCTGGAACTCTAAGCATACCCGGGTGGTCTGAGCCACCACATTGTTTTTAGATTTTAACTACATTCACCTCCTCTTATCACACTGCCTGAGTTCTCACACTCTTAATGGAGAGCTGACCTGTGGATGGAAGCAAACTCTATGTACACTTTTTCACACACAACACACATACACACACACACACACACACACACACACACACACACCATACTCACAATGTTCTCCATCTTAACTAGGCACATGAATACTGTGGCTATTTCTTTTTCAGCTTGACATGTAGTAACAAAATTTGTTTTTTTTCCCCCTTTCCTACCTTAAATAGAGGTTTTCACCTTTTCATGTAAAGGAAGAGTCCTATGGCTTCTCTTTGACACAACAGGATTGCTAGCATTTACAGTGGCCTTGCAGTGTGAGGCCACTATTCAATAAAATGATGGCTATTTGACCCACAAACTTGGGTCACTGGAAGATGGTAAGGCGTGACTCCCGTCTTGACCAAAAATGTGTGAGATCCTATTGTGCTTTTCAAAAACGATGCCAATCTTAAAACACATAGTTACTTATTCTGGATTTTTCTATTTAGTATTGATCAATCTGTTGTTGATTACAAGTTATGAAAGTGTAGAAATTAAAATGGTAGATGAAGTGAGTACTGTGGTATATATAACACATGCGTACATCTACAATGCTACTTCGGTGAATGACTGGGTCCTATATCTTTGCTTCTCTTGGTGATAATATCAATTACTATACACTGAATGTCTCACATTTATGAGAAGTTGAGATACACCAAGCTATGAAACAAAACTTCACAGTACTATAAAGTCTTCAGGGAGAAAGATGTTTCCTGTTTCTTCTTCACTACTTTCCCAGTGTCCAGAGCAATATTTGTCTTACAGTAACAAGTTATTTCTGAATGAATGAACAAACTCCAGAGGCATTTGTACATATTTTACCCATTGTACCATCAAAACAGACCTTTGGCCATTTAACCGCAAACAAACTAGGTCACTGCCCACGTCCCCCTTCATAGTTCTTCTTGCTGGCAGATCTAATAATGGTGCTTCCAGTTTACCAAGGTTTGAGACCTTTAGTAACAGGCCCTGGTGGTTTCACAGTTACTAAGCTACTGTGTCAGCATTTTCTCTTCAAACAATATGCTCTATGTTTATTCTACTACATAATTTGTTTTTTTCTTCAGGTTTCTTTCCAGATTAGTAAAATTTAGAATAATGATACTTATTTTTAGCCTTTTAAAAGATTTCCTAGACACTTTTTATATTTTTGGTTGTGAGCCTATCCTTTAACGGCTGAGCCCTGGAGTGTACTCGATTTGGGATCCTAGACAGTAGGATTTGCAGAGAGCATTGCTTTCTCTGTATTTGTTTTCTTGCACCCTTTTAAACAAGGCCTTTTCTTCACGTTTGCTATTCATGTTAGGAAAACAAAGACTAGCTTTTTCCCAACAAAATGTAACTGGCCACATCATCATGCAGTTATGTACCAGGCCCTCTTCCACTCTCCACTGCCCCTTATGTAAACATTATAATAAAACTCATTTGGTGATTCTGAGACTTTCTCCTTGATTCAAACCTTTGACAATTTAATAGTTTCTAAAAGAACCACTGAAGTTGGAAGTGCACATGTCATAACACATAGAGGACAAAATATGAGAAAACAACTGCTTTAAGATCTGTGTTCAGTTAGACAGCAGACTGGTATTCTGTTATCAGGATTATTTTCTCTACTTTCTGCCTGAGCTTCCGGTCTCTCTCATGTCAGCCATCCTGAGGTCATGTACTTCACCTTTGGCCAGACTCCCTCATTTCTTTTGGTAGGATCACTGAATCCTCTGGTGGACAAGAGTGTTCATTTTGGCCAGAACTTAGATATTAATTCCCAACTGGCTCTGGTACCTTGTGGTTCATCCATTCAAAGCTGTCATACTTTGCAAGATAGAGAAAACCAGCTTTATAAAATATATATATATATAAACTTTTTTTTTATGTAAGAATCACCAGCTTTAATTAACTCACCCTTTGATCTGAGTATGACTTTCCCCCCAAAGATTGTCCTTCTTGTGGGGAAACAAAGACATTAACCATGAATTCTACATGCTGCATTGTGAAGGGACAGCTAGGGTTGCTGCCGAAGTAGATTGGTTCATAGTGTCCAGGTTCTGTAGATGAATTTGCAATTAGCAATGGAATGCTGCAAGTATCTCCTAGAACACCCTTTGCTCATGTGAGTAACATATGATTTCTTAGGACTTTTAGCAAAGGCTGAATATGGCAAGTGGTGCTCAGATTTCCTTCTGACTATATGAGTAAAAATGGAATGTACGTCCTTTCCAGGACTGTGGTTTTCTGCAGGCAGGCTGCCTACGCTATTTAACTCTAGCATACACCTTCTTGTCACCTTTAAAACAACGACCCACACACATAAGTTTCAGAGGAGAATCTTAACTCTGGAAGATAATTCAAATGCCAGAAGAAGTAAGCTGCTTACCTGGGGAAGGAGATGGAGGTGATTCATGCTTAGGCTCTTGGGTCCTGGCTAGGTTTAAGTCTGCATAGACCACTGGTGTGTCCATTGTAGATGGGGGGACTTGACACCAGACTCATTAACAGCGACAGACTCCAAGTCCTGTGAGGTGAAATGTGCAAAAAAGGAAGTCCACTGTGTATGCTCCGCTGTGTGTCCCCACCCACCCACACTGGTCGCTGAGGGTGTCTCCATACTTGACCTTGGTATCTGTCCTGCTCACACTAGCTTACTTTTTTTTTTTGACAAGAATGTGCAACATACAGAACAGGGTTTGGTTGCTCGACAATGTTTTGGAAATGTCTTTCTTGTTCTTATTCCTCTAACCATCCCTTATGAGTTATCCTCTCAAACTTCCAATGAAATATTCATCCTGAGTTCAAATTTACCTTTCCCCTCAGCCCCCAGGGATTAAGATGCATGCCATTTTACTCTATGTTATGAAAGTGTGGATGAGCACACAAAAGTCTGTGATATATTTTTACGTGAGTTTAAGCTCTAACATCCTGAAATATGCATAATTTGAATGGAGATGTGGATTGTGAAAATGTGGCTCGGACTGTGGTAAGAACCCATGATGACACAACGGGAAAAGCAGCAGGTACCATTCAGGGTTGTTCTGAGCTAAGGACTCCATCTGTCAGAGCCACAGAGAGTGGAGGACTTGGGTCTGTGGGATGGGTTCGTCCAAGGATTTGCAGGCCTAGAATCTTAGAGCAAGGACCACAAATACTCCCAGACATTCTCATATCACTAGTGAAAAAGAAGAAGAAAAGCAAGGATTTCCTTAAAGATGCTTTCTGTGGTCAGAGTGGAACTGAACCAGGTTCTCGCATGTATCTCGTAATGGTAGTAGTCTGCTGGCTGTGAGTTCTAGGAGACAGGAGGTGTGTACACACAACATGGGGCTCACACTCGCTTCCCATGACCATGATGATTCTGAAGTGAGGGGAAGCCTGTGTGAGGGCCCTACAGCTCACTTAAGATGCAGTGAAATGTCCTCAGCTGTCACTGATGACAGTCACCTCACTCAGCACTGTGTCCAGGCCTGTGCCTCATGCTATTGAAACCTAAGGTTTCACAAGTGTATGAGATTCTGCAGAGTTCTCCATCCTGAGAGATTCTGTGTATTTATTTACTCAGATTCCTAAATCTAGCAGGCAAGAGTACTGATTTCAACCAGTGCTGAACTGTTGGTGTACATATAAATTTCATATACATGAAGACCTTAGGCTTTAATAGATATAAGAATCACCTGAAAGTTTGTTAATAATTCACTTCCTATCACTTAACTCTCCTCCCTTTCCCAGATATCATGAGTATCTTCAGTGGGAAATGTGTGCATAACATTCCAAATATATGAGGTGGCTCATGGATCATACTTAAGCAAACAACCCTGTGGTGAGAGAATAAGAGGATAAATCAGAAAGATCAACAGAATAAAGAGAAGTCTGAAGCTGTGATGAGATGAAAAATAAAGCTTTGAGGACAGTGAAGCTTAAAAGTATTTTTTAGGTTTACTTTATAATTTTTATATGTATTGGTGTCTGTGGCATTGAGCTGCCTCTTAAGATGGGAACTGAACTTTTTCCTCTTGGAGGACAGCCGGGACTCTTGACTACTGAGCCATCTCTGTAGGCCCAACATTGAAATGTTGCATGTTCAGAAGCCTGACAATGATGGATCTACAATGGCCTTACTAAAAGCAAGGGATGAGACGGGAGATACTTTCATCAGCAAGTGCTTCCAAAAGCCTCTGAGCCACAAAGCATGAAGAAACCAAAGGTAGCAACCAATGACAAGCATCCTTGGTCCTCGTTCCCATGCTGCTGATAGACCGCTTTTTCTGTGACAGAGTGACAATGGCAACTCCAGCTACTGCAATTTCAGTTTTTTACAACAAAAGTATTGTTATGTGGCCAGCATTGAAGAGATAAAAATAAACCCCTCCTGAGAATTCATGTCAGAAAAATCATGTGGCTGACCAAAGCCAACTGAACACCTAATTTCCCAAATGGTATTTCCACTGCAAAATATGTCAGATTTCAGGACTATAATGATCTTGTTGCTATAAAACAGAAGGAGAGTGTTTAGGCGTGTATATTTTTGTAAAAGAGTACAATGTGACAT
>NW_022196903.1:122071725-122096178 GCF_008632895.1 Mastomys coucha
AAAAAAAAAAACAAAAAAACAAAAAAACTTAAAAGCTTTATTGTAGAATTGCAACAATAACCACAAAGCTAATGTACACAGTGTCTTAGTTGTTATATTGCTGTGAAGGGACATAATGACTGAGGCATCTTACAAAAGAAAGTAATTAATTGGGGCTTGCTTACAATTTAGAGAGTGAGTCCATTTCCTTCTTGGGCATGGTGTGGACTCCTCTCAGCCCCTTTCCCCGCAAAGTCCATCTCCAGTGACATACCTTCTCCAACAAGGCCACACCTCCTAATGCTTGCCAAATAGGCCACCAACTGAGAATCACATTCAAATATATGAGCCTATGGGGCCATTCTCATTCAAGCCACCATATATAGAATAGAGACAGAAGAAAATGAGTTGAGGATCAAAGCATAGCAATATTAAAAAAAAAACTACAAAATGAGTCAGTAAGAGAAGGCATGGGGGCAGGGGAATCAGATGCCTTGAGAGATTACAAATTAGTCACTTTTCTGCACTCCCCTTATAACAGCAACACAAAGAGAAAATTAAGAGAACAATTCCATTTATAATGTCACGAAACAGACTAAAATACCTAGGAATAAGGCCAGTTATAGGTGTGAAAGACTTTCATAGCAAACATCATAAAATATGCTGCATGAAATGAAGCAGACACTAATAAACAAAACTTTGGACTAATGAGATGCTGCATCAATACTGTTGAGATGTGATCTACAGGTTCAAAGCAATCTCCATCATAATCCTAGTACTTATCTATGTACTGTAGTTTAAACTGAACCTCCAGGGATTCCACATATTCCAAACAGGTTTGGAAGCCTACAAGTTGGAGGACCCATGTTGCTTTTTAAAAATTCCTTGTTTTCTATAGTATTGAGGATACTACTTGTATAAAGATGAGCAGAACTGGAAGCCAGTGATGGTAGAGTGTTTACCTATTATGCATAAAGACAAGCAGATCAAGAGAAAGAAACACAGAGCACACAAGATGAATAAATGCCCATGTTTTTGGTCAAATGATCTTGATGAATGTACCCACTTAGATAAAATGGTCTCTTCAATGCATAGTACTTTGAATTTTTAATTGTGTGTGTGTGCCTGAGTATGTGTATGCATGCACAGGAGCCTATGGAGGCTAGAAGAGGGCCCTGGATCTCCTGGAATTGGAGTTATAGGCAGTTGTGTGTCACCATGTGGGTGCTGGGAACTGAACTTAAGTCCTCTGCAAGAACAACAAAATGTTGTTAACTGGTGTGCCATCTCTCCATCCCTCAATGATTAATATCTAGAAAGCTGTATGTCTACATACAAGCAATGAAGTTTGACTCTTATTTTACACCATATCCAAAAATCAACTGGAAATGAATTAGATGCTTAAATACGAACCTAACATTATTAAATTTCTGAAAGAAAATATATAGGGAAATTGTTGTGACATTGCACCTGACAGAAACTTCTCGAAAGAAGTATCAAATGTGTTATTAACAAAAGCAAAATAGACAAACAAGACTATGTGAACTTTAAGGATTTTTTAAATAGCAATAGTCACAGGTGACAAGGTGATCCATGATGCATAGAAAATGGCCTGGAGCCTACAGGGAGAGCCTATGGTGGAATACTGCGAGAGGACACACTTCCAGTGAGCTACTATCTCCATTAAACCCAACCCCTACCTTTAACCACCTCCCAAATTTCCATCCTTTATGGGATTAATTCATTATGTTAGAGTCCTCACAATTCAGTGTTATCTGTATACATTCTCACAGACATTCACAGAGATGTGCTTTTCTAAGATCTTAGGCATTTGTTTCTTAATCCTAGCAAACTGGCAATCCAGGTTAAGTACCACAACAGCATAAAGATGGCCAAGGAGTGTGGGAAGAGTTGAACTGTGTCAATAACCATCAGGAGGATCGAAATGAAGACAGTGAGAAAAGACCCCTGGTTCCCAGTTCTGCATGAAGGAGCCTGGAAGTTTCCAGTGCATCCTCACAACAAACACCCACATGAAACAGCTGGAAACCAAAGAGCTCTTCTAGGCCCTGCAAAGAGACGTAAAGACGGAGGGCAAAGTCATGCTCCCAGACTGGAGGGATAGAGGAGGGAGGGCGGGAAGCCATGGCTCATGCTCGCAGAGATTCAGGCTCTGCTTCTCCTAAAAGAGATCCAGAACTAGCAAAGCTCAGTTGCGATTGCCAACGTGTTGCTGACTTCGTGTGGTTAACTTTGCAGTTACTCACAGCTGTGACAGCCAGTGGAAAGGCAACCACAGTTGGTGAAATGAGACTGGCCTCCAGGAACTTGCCTGAGTTTTCATAGTAACCATCACATACAAACACACTTAAGAACATCATGGGGACTTTATGGATAGACCATCTTAATACCTACTCCATTTCTTAAATGAATGTAACCTGTTTTCTGTGGCCTGAGAATAAAGTCACTCACTCAAGTCAAATAGCTTTGACCATAACAGGAAGTCTGTATCCAAAAATCGTGCCTACAATTCATTCCTTGGCACAGCAGAATTGTCAACTCTCAGCTTAGCTACGATGGAGGTAAAATCCTTTGGTGATTTGAGGGTCATTGAAGTACAACCTTATTATAATGAAATCCAATGTTTAAAAATTGTTCTTATTTTGGGCTTGTACAGAAAGAGCCAAGATTTTAAACTTTACTAAGTACAAAACAAACAAACAAACAAACAAACAAAAAGACCTTATATATTTATGTTCATTTAAGGAAATACTAGTAGTGATGTATTATTTTGAAATACACAGTTAATATGTTTGGAGTTATTTGAAATTTATATTCAGAAAAATGTATGTATTTTCAGTATTGCTGTAGACAAGCTTCTATATAACACTGTTAAATTAGTTGTTGTTTTATATCAACTTTCATAATACTCATTTTTATTGTTATAATATTTTATAAATTTTAAGGAATATGACAAAAAAAGATATTGTAGGTATTGAAGAGGGGGTCTCTGGGAGGAGTTGGGGTACAAAAGGGAAACAAGAATGTGATTTAATTCTATTTACTTAAAATATGTTTTTAAATGTTAACAAATTCAGATAAATTGAAATCATGTAACTTTTCTCATTATAATGCTTTAATAAAAGTTAAAAAAAAAACAAATGAAAAAAAAAAACCAGAACATCATGGGGAAGAGAAACAATTATGTTTTGAAAAACAAGAGTAAAGAGCCGTCTACTCTTCCTAGTGGTGTCTGTTCTCAGAAGATGAGAGGGACCCAGAATCCAAGTGGCTGGGATTTTATCCTACCTTACCAGGGACCGGAGACACAACTCCATCAACTCCTCACAGAGAGGGGAACTATCAGCCTACGCCTGCTCTGGCTTTCTAGGTGGTCAAGGTCCAGCCTCAGCTACTCTAGCTAGCTGTCCCCTCCCACCCAAGGCAGAAGGAAATAGTGAAGAAATACTGGCGTTGGTGGTCAGAGTAGAAGGTCACCAACACCCTTATCATATTCCTCTCCCCTTGCAATTCACCAGAACCCTAAAGGTCTAATTCTGTTCTTCCTTTACCTGGCTACCCTAGAAAAAGTTTCAGGCGTGCCACAATCAAAACATGTGATTTGGGAATTAAAATCAAGGCGGTATACATCATTGCTGGTGTGGAAAACACTGTGGTGAGTCCTCTGATGTGGAAAAAGCTGGATCTCTGTTCTGATTTTTATCATGGATCTCTCAAAATGTATGTTTGCCATTGAGTTCACAATGGAAATTCTGTCTGTATAAAGGCTGAAACCTTTAGGGATGGGATTAAGCCATGAGGAATCTATCATCATGAATGGATTAGGATTTTATAAATAAGACAAATAGAATTTAAGATCTTTTCAAGTTTCTACCTGAAGCCACCTGAGACAGATTTTACCCTTCTGCCTGTTTATTTCTTCTACTATGTGAGGCTGCAGCATGAAGGTCCTCACCAGACACTAAATACTTGTCCCTTGCCCTCAGACTTACCAGCTTCTAGAACTGTAAGAAATAATTTGTGCTGTGGTCCCACCAAGAGACCAAAGACAGAAGAGCCATTTGCATGTTATTATTCAATGATGTAGTGCTCATCCAAGCCAGAATGTGGAAGAGCCAATATTGTTCTTCAGTGGATGAATGGACAAAATACTGTGTCTACACAAGGAAACATCAAACTTGGCCTCAAAGACAAAGAAATTCTGACGTACACTCCAAAATGAAAGAACCGAGAATATCATGCTAAGTGAAAGAAACCAGTTACACAATTTCAAACACCCTGTGGTCTCACTTATAGGAAGCACTTAGAAATGAGGAATTCATAGAGACAGAAAGGGAAGGGAGGCAGGGGTTAGAGAAAGGAAGAATGGGAAGTACCATTTATAAGCGGGTAGATTCAGTTTTGCAGGACATGGAGATACATCACACCCCAGCAGAGTGCTCACCTAGAACACACAAGGGCCTGCATCCTCTTTCCACCCATTGCAGAAAGACAAAGGAGCTACTCAAGCATGTTGGCACATGGCAGAATACAAGGTAAACCATCCCTGACGACATAAGACC
The DNA here is from genome assembly GCF_008632895.1 of Mastomys coucha. NCBI lineage: Eukaryota > Metazoa > Chordata > Mammalia > Rodentia > Muridae > Mastomys > Mastomys coucha. Next base: position 122,076,288 of record NW_022196903.1, read on the forward strand.
CTGTGAAAGGCAAACCATAGAACCTCTCTCATGATAGAACAGGTACACTTAACAGTTCAGTTGGTCAGCCTGATAGTAGAGCAGCAAATTTTATATTATATGCTTTTGGCTACAATAAAAAAAAATCAGCAGAGAATTTTTGTAACTTGTGTTGGGATTCAGATCCTGGACGAGTGATTGAGGTGCATATTTAACATATCTGAGTGGACCTGACCTCCAAGTTCTCCCAGCATCCCTCAGTTCCTACCTGTGGCAGGGTATGGCTGACATACCTCACCCTCTTCCATGAATTTTACAGCTCAGGGTCTGGGCTTCTTCCCTACATGATCCAGACATGTTGGTTCTCCCTTTCTTTCTCCCTCCCTCCCCTTCTCTCTTCTCTCCCTGCACTCTTTCTCTCTTTCTCCTCCCCTTCCCCTCTGTCTCCCTCTGAAGGCAACTTCCCTCCTGTGTGGTCAGACCAGTGAACTCACCCAAGAGCTGTCCCCAATAAACCTGCTTTTGTGCTTTAATTTGGCTTGAATTGGCTCATTTTATTGGGGGAGAATACCTATCAACATGAGCTGTAGTATTCAAAGACAATAAATAAGACAGGACTGTCCCTGACTGTGCAGAAAGATTTGAGGACAGTGTGTTCAATTGAGTCTCTGATGTCCATAAAATGGTCAGTCACTGAAGAAATGCAGAGAGTAGTAGTGAGTGGAGGGTGAGTGGGCATCTCTGATGATTGTGGAGTGTAAAAGAGCCACCCATCTACAGCCTGCCTCAGGTGGCATGGCATGCGAGCCCAGTGCGCCACAACTGGTTCATTCAAATGTGATTACAAAAGACTGAGTCCACTACATTTACATAATTTGAAAACACTGCTCTCTTAGGCAAATTCTTATCCCCCAGTAGCTGTGGGTTGTCATCTCTTGGCTTCTCATGCATTAGATTCTAGTTGCTCTTTGTCTTGATGCTTCAAAATTCCCCCAAATTGGCCAGGTACGATGTAATTCGAGCAGCCTGTGGTGGTGGGAAGGCTGAACAGAGGATTATGGCAAATTCCGGGCCAATCTAAGCTGTGTAACTCTGCCTGGGCTACAATGTGAGGCCCTGTCTCAAAAGCTCAAAATAAATAAATAAACTAAGTGATTCTGTGTGTGTATATGACTGGATCAGAACCAAATATACAGGTATTTATATATGCAGGTCAAAACCAAAACATTATGACTTCTAGACACCAATCGAAACTACTGATTAGCATAAGAGTTTAAATGCAAATTTATTCAAATAGCAAGAGATCTTCTCTAACCTGTTCTGTAATAAAATTATACAACACTAAGAAAAATTTCCATAACTGTGATAAAACAAAACATTGGCTAAAGGGTTTGCTATTCCAGTTACAGAACTTTCTGCTGCAAACAAAAGTAGGTCAGTTGGTTTGTTCTTTTCACAGGAAATATCAACCACAAAGGTCTCCATAGAAACAGACTTTTATAGTTAGGACAGCAGACTTGTCCATCAGCATATTAATGAGTCAATAACACTTGCCAGAAGTCTGTAGGGATAGAAAGAGTTAAAATTCTCTTTTCACTCTGTATAGTGGCTCAGCCTTTAATCCCAGAAACCTGGAGCAGAGAAGGCAGACCTACAAAGAGAGTTTCATGCCAGCCTGGTCATTGTATTGAGACCTTTGCAAAAAAATCAAGCAAACAAATGAAAACCTCAAACCACATACATACGCACACAAAACCAAAAGTTCCCTCCCCCAGCCTGCTAATGGTGTCTGTTTTTACTTTTTAGAGAAATATGGCTCACATAATTTTGTGTTATCAAAAACAAAAGCTGTAGATGGGGGATAAGACAGCTGCTAGAAGTTAAATTTTTCAGAGTCCCCCTTTTATAAAGCAGTACAGTTCCCTTATTAGTCAGTTGTTGATGAACGTTTATGTTACCCTCCATATCACTTGTTGGGAGAGCATATGTGTAAGTTGAAGTATGAAATTCAAGTGCATGGTATAAGATTGGCAACAGTAAATATAAAGCAAAAAGCTGCTTCTTCGTAATTAAAAATATAAGTTGGAGTAGATGCTCACCTGGTGTTATACAGACAGTTGTGTTAGAGATGGAAGTGAAAGTTACAGAATTTACATAAAGTACAGAGAGTCCCAAGCTAACAGCCAATCAGCTTTGGCTTTGTGATTATGGTCGGTAGGCATGTTAACCATTAGTGTATTAATGGGTCAATAACACTTGCCTGATGTCTGATGTCTGTGGGGATAGACAGTGATGCAGTCCCCTTTGCTCCAGGTGTAGTGGCTTGTGCCCTTAATCCTAGCACTCTGAAGCAGAGACAGGCAGACCTCTGTGAACTGGAAGAGAAAAGTCACATAAACAAATTTCTGTGTCATTTATCATTACGTATTCATGGTGAATACACAAAATACATGCGTGCAAATACTCTCTAAAACCTCAGATTTACCTGTCACCTCTGAGGGAGCAAAATGGAAAGTGACTTTAGTTGTAGGTACACATTTGATTGTAGACATTCGCATTTTACCCTGATACATAAGGTGAGAATAAAGCATTTATATATGTTGTAAGGGCCCTGTTACTTTTTCCTTGTAACTATCCAAATTTCTGTGTGGGTTTGCGCACTTGGGTGCAAGAGCGTGCATACCATACACATCCAGGCCCACGGTACCTGGACCTTGGCAGATGCCAGCGCTGTAGTGCTCCGCCCAGGTCTGAGACACTTGTCTAAGTAGTCTTGTTAGCTTCCCAGAACACTCCTGAGAGCAAGGTGCTGCAGGTTCTCTTCTGTAGCTCCTCCTGGCCTTTTATCCTTCAGCCTCCCCTTCCTGCTCTCTTGCCAACTTTCTTCTCAAACAGTTCGCCTGGATTTCTTTAACTGTCAAGCCAGAGCCCACTGGCTGATTTCAAAGCCTTTAGGTACAGACAACTCCACTGTCCCTGCTTCTGCCCTTCTGCCTCTACTGTCCTGACTAGAATCACCCAGGAGACACGGCTCAGGGCACATCTGTGAGGGATTGTCTAGGTTAACGTTAGCCTCTGAGAATGTATTTGAGGGATCATCTCAGCTGCATTAATGGGTATGGGAAGATCCATCTTAACAGTGGGGAAGACCTTTCCTGGGTGAGGCTACAGGAGGGGGAGGGGAGGGGGAAAGAAGGGAGAAGGGGGAGGGGAGAGTGAGCTCAGGGCTTGCGCTCAGGAATTCACACTTCTGTTTCCTGACTGAGGGCGTGATTTTACCAACCACTTCAAGCTCCTCTGCCTTCACTTCCCCACCATGGTGGACTGTACCTTCAAGAGGACCAAAATAAACCTTCCTTTTTGTGTGTGTATAAGTTTCCTTTGTCAGGATATTTTGTCGATGCAACGAGAAACAAAGTGTAGACAATAACCTCATGTTGGCTCTAAAACAAGAGTATTGAATTTTGTTCACAAACAGAAACGTCTTAAAGCTCTAAAAGCTGTTAACATTCCGAACACGTTGCCTCAGTCAAGTATAGAGCATATAAAGATGTGGAAATCCTGAATCCATCCCTGGCAAGGAAACCTAAAACTGAGGCATAGAGTGATGGTCGCCATTTGCTGGTGGGCTCCTTTGAAGGAGATGGGGGGCATGCTGGGCGAGGGCCGGCAAAAACCAGCAGTGTCAAGAAATGTGTGGGGAGTTGAAGAGCGTGAACCGAGCAAAGACCGTAGGTTTGAAGCGAGAGCGAGTAGTCTTGTTGGAGTGCCTAATTCTTTATCCCATTTTAGAAAGCAGAGGAGAAATACATCTGGAAGCGTGCATCATCAAAAGTAAGATTCAAGTACTTAATTAAACAGGCTTACTCTCGCCGGCTCTGGTGGCGCAGGCCGGTAGGATTTGCTGAAGGAGGCAGAGGCAGGAGGATCTGGAGTTCGAGGCCAGCCTGGACTACACATTTTTTTCTCCTTCCATTTTTGTGTGTTTCAACAAAAGCACACCAATTCATGGCCACATTACACCCCAAACAAACCTCCAACAGCCACAAGGCCTCTTCTTATGCTTCTTCCCTCCGGAATCTGAGCGGCTAACGACACCCCAATCTGGACCAACTTCTCCAGCCGCACAGGCTCCCGCTCCACATTGCTGCTTACAAACACTTATCCACGTACACGCCCGACCCTCACGCCTGCCCACGCCGTACTCCACACTCCTGTCTTCCCGATAGGCCTTCTCTCCTCTCTACAATCCGTCTGCTCAGCCCTCTCGAGACCCTTTTTTCCAGTTCTGCACGTGTGAAACGAGTCAGCAGCCACCGCTCAGAGGAAATGTTCGCTGCAAAGCGTCCGCTTTTTCTCCCCTCGAGTGTTTAGTTTTATGTATAAAGAAAGCAAGTGAGGGTTATTTAGAATTAGAAACAGATACTCAGTAGAAGCGCGGTTGCGCAATACCCAATTTGCTACTTTAGGGAAAGAACAACAGGGCGTTGTCGGGCTGGAGAGATGGCTCAGCCGTTAAAGGCTAGGCTCACAACCAAAAATATAAGAGTTCGGTTCCCAGCACCCACGGCTGTCTCTCCAGCCACCTTTTTTGTCGGACACAGTGCTGGCGCACACTAACCACTAATATAAATAAAAAACAACTTTTAAAAAATGCTATCGGCATGTAACTAAATGAAAAACAATTAATTTAAATAAAGTAAATAAACAAAGAAAAAGAGGAAAAAAATCATTCGCTCTACACCCTGCACATGGCCGGAAGATTTGCGCGCTGGGGTCTGCCCTAGTCACTTAGCATAATGACCTCTTTCATCTGGTGCGTGTTGTTCTTTCCCTGCTTTTGCTGTTGCTAGCGACTCCAAACCAACTCGACGTTGTCCTCCTCTTCCTCCTCCCTTTACACGCCTCTCATTTAAAAAAAAAAAAAAAAAGTTTGGCATACATGGACCCCCTTCAAGCCACCAGGACCTAGGAGCTCCAGACAGCTTTCCCCTTCTTCACTGCACCTCTGGTATTCCCGCAAGCGGTCAAGACCCATAAGTGCACGGTTTTCTGAGGTCTGTCAAAGGTGATGGGTGTGATGCCAGCTACTAGCCGGACCTAAGTGCCTCTGCTACTGTGGGATGAGGACAAGGGTGGATAGTGGTTCATTCCACCCTGAATTCCTAGGCTTTTCTCAGTCAGTGGGGATGGAATGCAGGCGATGGTAATTAAACAGCTCTTCTTTCCTAGGCTGAAAAATTTCTGGGCCTATGCACTCATGGTTTGCTGGCTGACTAACCAACCATTCCTACGGGTAAACAAATATGCCTGTTGCTTTGGCCATTCGACTGTTGTGGACGCTGTTGCCATCAACGTGGGTGACTGAATGTCTATGTGCTTAGAGCCCTGCATTCATATTCACATCCATGGGTGCATGAGTCCCTGAAGAGTTACAAATAAAGACAACAAATATGTAAATTTACTTAAAACAGTGTGTGTGTGTGTGTGTGTGTGTGTGTGTGCGTGTGTGTGTAAAACTGTGGATCTCCAGGGTGAGCTTTGGATGACATTGTCCTGTTGCAATGTCCAAGGCTGGACATACTTGTTTGCACACCTGGTCCTCACTCACTGTGTCGACACTGAGTAGGGCAGGATGCTGACACCATCTGTCTTGGTAGACGGACGGTCCTTATTGGCTACTCCTCTTTTAGCTTTGGAGTCCTGCTTCACCATGTGATTTTCTTCTCACACAAGCTTCTTCCAGTGGGATGCTGCTCTCTTGAGCCCCCCCACTGTGCAGGAGATCACCTCCTCTTGGCTTAGCCTTCAAAACCACAGATTAGAGAAAATTCTTTTCATGAAAGTTGGATTATATGTGAAGCGAAATAAACAAACACAAGGGAAGAGAGACAAGAGAGGCTGACAGCGTGGTCAATGTAACCAAAATAATATTATATGGATGCATGATCATATACCACAAGGATGCTTGTTATTTTGTAAAATTAATACATTATTGCTGGGTGATGGTGGAGCACGCCTTTAATCCCAGCACTCAGGAGGCAGAGGCAGCCAGATCTCTGTGAGTTCCAGGACAGCCAGGGATGTTACACAGAGTAATTCTGTCTATAAATAAATAAAATAAATTATTATTAGAAGTCGAAAACGGTGATCATCAGATCAGTTTTCTTTATTTACATTACCTGTCTTCAATTATTTCATTACAAGTACAAAAAATAGATTCATGACTTTAAACTGGGGAAAAAAGCAAACAAATACTGTATTCAGCACAAAAACAAAACAAACAAACAAAAAGAGAGGAGGTGGCTTAGCTACCAAAGATGTTATGAATTTTCAGTTTGATCCCTACAATTGAGGTGGAAATACCCATTTCCTAACCACATTCCACATTTCCCCTTGTATGGTTCCTTCTTGATGGTTATATTTGGTTTTATTGAAGTTGAAGAATTACTTCACAATTTAGTAATTTGATATAACAAATGGTATTTAACACGACAGACTGCAGGTCAGAAGTGTGGGGTAGCTGAGCTGGCTACTCTCACCCTAGTTTCTTTTCGGACTTCAATCAGGGAACATGGCAGGGCTGGCATCATTTCAGACAGGGATGGGAAACATGGCCGACCTAAAACAGACGGAGGATCTCAAGTTGTTTCTCGGGTGCTGGGGTGCTTGCCTGAGAAGTGAGGTTCAGAGGCTGACACAGAGAGCATGCATGTTTGCACACACACACACAGAGAGAGAGAGAGAGAGAGAGAGAGAGAGAGAGAGAGAGAGGAAGAGAGAGAGAGAGGGAAAGAGAGGGAAAGAGAGAGAGGGAGAGAGAGAGGGAGAGAGAGAGAGAAAGAGAGAGAGAGAGAGAGAGAGAGAGAGAGAGAGAGAGAGAGAGAGAGAGAGAGAGAGAGAGAGAGAGAGAGAAGGAGAGAAAGAAAGAGGGGGTGGGGTGGGGTGGGGAGAGGCAGCCTGGGGGAGAACTGGAGACTTCCTTTGAAGTATATAAGAATTCACAGTGTGCCCATTGAGGTTGCTTGGAGTCTCTGTTTGGCCTCTGTTTCATTCCAGGATCCACAGGCACATGGTAGCTTTGGCAATGTTGTCTGCTGTGATAAAGAGAAGGGGAATTACACCCTGGTTCTGCTTCCACATCACAGTTCATCATCAATGGAAGTCAAGATGGGAACTCAATCCAGCAGGGCAGGAACCTAGAGGCAGGAGCCAATGCAGAGACCACGGAAGGGTGCTGCTTATTAGCTCACTCAACATGGCTTGCTCAGCCTGCATTTTTATAGAACCTAGGACCACCAGCCCAGGGATGGCACCACATACAATGGGCCAGGCCCTCCCCTATCAATCACTCATTTAGAAAATGCTCTACAGGCTTGCCTACAGCCCCATTCTTATGGAGACACAGCTCATACCCCCTGTAATGTTTACATTAATTATTTGGGACAGCCTGGTTCTTAAGACACCCAGCACTAAAATACTCATACTAGTTGAGTTGACCACAGTAGTCACATAGTCACGCCTGGATTCATGGGTATATGACTATAGTCCTACATGGCCTCTGTTACGTTCAGATGACAAGGTCCCTGCAGAGGCTGAGTGTGGGACACTTGGTCTACATAGGATGGATGCTGTGAGAGAGAGGTGATTGGATCATGAGGGCTCAGCCTCCACCAGTGGATTGATCCACACATACTAAGTTGGGAATCTTGTTGTTGGAGACTCCAAGGTGTATTTTGTTTTTGGCAGCTATGTCTTGTCCTTGGATCTTGTACTCTTAGCTCTCATTGCTCACTGTTAAGGGGGAAGCTTTGCTCTGCAGTAAGTGTTCTGCCACCTCATGCCATCTCTGGGGGCCCAGAAAGAACTTATCAGGACTAAAACTTCTGATATTGAGTCGAAAGAAGTGCTTCCCGCTTAAACACCTTCAGTGTTATTCACAGAGATGAGAAATAACAGGCACTTCAGAGAAACAAGTATTCTAATCCATTTTTGAACAGCACTAGCATTTTAATGCGTTCACAAAGCATTCCCGAATCCAGAACAATACATGGTTAATTTTTCAGAATGTGTGCTCAATACGTTTTCCTTTTCCCCCTAAAGGTAACAAATCAGCGATGGCAAGAGTTAACTGACAACCTTGGGTTGTCTGTGAAACAATAGAAGAACTAGATTTTTGTCCACACACTCTTTACCCTTGGGTGTAAAGAAACTTGCTGACGTTCTTTAACATCTTGCTATAGCCATGTACAGATGGGTGGATATCCAGGTGAACGCACGCTGGGCCAGGACTCAAAGCTGGGGGTGAGGCGGTCCTCCGGAGCTGGTGGGCACCTTGAAGGGGTTGTCTACGACTGAAGGCAGGGGAATGTCCTGGTGATCTGGGGACCGGTGGGCAAGAATCAGAGATGTCCATGAACTATTTTATTTTCATGTCGCGTTTTCTTCACACCCTGGCCAGGCCTTTTCTGGTGTCCCGCACTTGGACGGAAACCAGGGTCAAGCTTCCAAGTGCTAGGTGGCCCCGGCAGGTTGCGGGAGGATTGAGTTTCGAGATCCGTAGTCATCCCTGAGGAAGGTGGCCTCCGGATGCAGCCTCCACGCGGTCGCGGACCTTCCGCTGTGAACGTGGAGGGCGGAAAGGCAGAGGAATCGCGAGTACAGACTAATCCACGCGCGGGCTGCGGGGCAGGGCGCTGGGCGGCGGAGACTTGCGGCTGAGCGTGCAGCCGCCTGGCGGAGGCGAGACTGTGTTCCCGGGCGTGGCCCGCGGGGGACGCGGGGCGGGAAGGACCTCCCGGGATCGTGCGGGTGTGGCTCGGTGAGGGCGGCGAGCTCTCCGGAGCTCAGCGGAGGGCGGGTGTGAGCCGGTGGAGAGCGTGGAACGGACGGAGAGCTGTCCGCACCACTGTGGCTGCCACGCTTCCGCTAAATACACGTTAGCTTGCATCACTAGGAGACACTTCAATAGAGCAATTTTTAGAGTTTCCTCCGCCGGTTCTGGTGGCGCAGACCGGTAGGATTTGCTGAAGGAGGCAGAGGCAGGAGGATCTTGCGAGTTCGAGGCCAGCCTGGGATACACACTTTTTCTTTCCTAATTTCAACAAAACCACAAATCCACCGCTGCGCTACACCCCAAATGTTTCTTCCGCCCGGAATCTGCACGGCTACCCACAGCTTCTCCAGCCGCTCAACACTGCAGCTTACAAACACTTATCCACGGACACCCCCGTGCACTCACGCTTGCCCACGCCGCACTCCACACCCTTCTCTCCCCTACAGGTTCTCTCTCCTCTCTACCATCCCCCTGCTCAGCTCTCTCGTGCCCTTTAGGTTTCTTTTCTCTAGTCCTGTACCACAACCGGTCGTCAGCCACTGCTCAGAGCAGAATGCTCTCTGTAAATGCTCGGGGTTTGTTTGTTTTTTAATTTTCTCCTCGAATGTTTGGTTCTATGCACAAGGAAAACAAATGAGAGTTGTTTAGTATCGAGAACACCAATACACTCAGCAGAAGGTGGTTGCGCAACACCTAGATCGCTACTTCAGAGAAAGAATGCGGGGCGGGTCCGGGCTGGAGAGGTGGCTCAGCCGTTAAAGGCTAAGGCCCGGAGCGAGCGGATTCGGAGCGAGCGGGTTCGGAGCGAGCGGGGCCGGAGCTCTCTCCAGCCACCTCTTTTACAATCTGACACCATACCTGCTCAAACAGACTACCGCTAGGTATGAAAACCACTATGTTAAACAACACAAAAAACAAGAAAAATCTATTCCTCACTGATGAAATTTAATTCAGGTTTAATTCTCAGAGCCCAACCTTACCAATTTAACTGAAATTCTCTGAAACGTCCTGAATTTCAATTAACTGGATTGAAGGTCCCCTTCAATTCTTCACAGACTTTCACAGACAGGCCCAGAGTCACACTTTCTCTGGCTGCTCTGTACCACGTCTCTTGTGCCTGGTGTTTTTGACCTCAACTTCAAGGGCTCACTGTGTGGGCTCACAGCGAACACCAGCCAAAGAGATCGGCCCTCCCCCCACTCCCCGATGCTGCGCCACACCCTGCACGTGACCCGCGGGTTTGTGCTCGGGCGCCTGCCCTATTCACTCAGTGTGAAGACCTCTTTCATTTACTGCATTTTCTTCCTCCCCACAATGCTGCTGCGGCCACCCGGGAGTCTCTATTTCCTTGTCCTCCTTGCCCTCCTCCTCATCCTTTTTCCCTTCTTTTGAACATATTTGTTGTCATTTCCTGAACCTTCCTTGACTTAGTTTGCTTTCTATAGGTCAGATGAAACACCAGGACCCAATAATAAGTTGGGTTCATTTGCTTACATGTCTTAGTCACACTCTGTCACACTCTGTCACTGAGGGAACTGAGGGCAAGAGCCGGGAGGCAGGACAAGGGAGGCCCTGGCAGAACGTTGCTTTCAGCCTTGCTGCACTCGACTTTCTTCTCAGTGTGGTTTCTTATATTTTCCAAGATCACCAGCCCTGGGGTAAAACTTTACCCAATATGCCAGTCTATCCTGTCCTATCGCATTTATCATCCATCAAGAAAGTACCTTGGCAGGCATGCCTACAGCCCATTCTAATGGGGGCATTTTCTCAATTGATGTTCCTTCCCACCCCCACCCCCCAACACCCACCCCTCCTCTGCCAGCTAATCCTAGCTTGTGTCAAGGTGACCAAAAATTGACCAGCAAAATTAACCCCTTGTCAACTTGACATACAAAGACTACTCTAGTAATTTTTCCTTTCTTGTTTGTCTCCAAGATGTAACGTTAATATTAATACCACAATACAAAACATAGTATAACTTTAAAAGTCCCACAGTCTTAAAATTGTTTTTAGCACTTTAGGAGTCTAAGTTCTACGTAAAAGTCTAATGTCTCTTTAAAGGTCTAAAGCCTGCCAACTGTGGGCGTCTATAAAATCCTGCACCCTCTAAAGCACCAGGACATAGGTCCTTTCTTGTTTCCTGGGCTCCTTTGCTAAGGACTCTCACTGTTCAGCTGGGAGGGCAAGACTTCCTGTCTATGGTGGCTATTGTGTTTCTGGGCTGGCTGACCAAGGTCCCCTATGTTGCTGACTATTAGCCAGGAGCTCAATGTTGCTTTCTAGTGGTCACCTCCTTACGACTTTGCTAAAATCTGTCAAGTAGTGAGCAGGCAGCCAGCAGGACCCCAGCATAGCCTGTGCTTCTGCCGCTGGCTGATTGGGGGGCCAGAGCTGTTAGTGGTTCATGCAACCCTGCAGTTTCAAGATCTTCCTCCTTCTGGACGGGATACTAGAGACCAAAGCTGAAAGTTTCTTGGGTTTCTTGGCTGTCCTGGAACTCACTCTGCAGACCAGGTTGGCCTCGAACTCAGAAATCTGCCTCTGCCTCCCAAGTGCTGGGATTAAAGGCTTGCAGTTTCTTCCTTCTTTTTTTTTTTTTTTTTTTTTTTTTTTTTTTTTTTTTTAAGGTCTGAGTGTATTTCTTTAAAAATGACATGAGGCTTTTACAATCATTGTAAAAGAGAAATGAAAAATCTGGCAGCTCAACAGTTGAGGTACCTCTGAGGCTATCTGAAACATACTGGGTCTAAAGCAGCAGCTATCTCCTCTGAACTGGTGCTGCATCTTCCAGGCCCAAATGCTCTGGGCCCGGGGGACTGCGAGAGATACATGAATCTGAGTCCTAGCCCATCTAAGTTCTAGTGCTAGACTGCATGTGAGTCTAAGTCCTTCTTCCCCCAGTCCTAGTGCTAGACTGAAGTCACGTAGGCAAGCAACCTCCACACACCAAGGTCAGCAGGGTCTGGTAGCTAGGTGTGAAGCAGGAGGAAGAGGGGTGGAGCCCTCCCTGTTGAGGTATTCTTATGCTAATTCTCTGGTTCTTGTTGGGCTCACAACCATCTGTACAGATACAGTTTCTTCCTTCTTAAGGGTAAAGAATGCCCTGCACTCTGCTCAGGCCACTCAGTGTGTAAGCCCACCCGCTGCTTCCGCCATTTGCCTGTTGTGAATTCTGTTGAGTCAACGTGGGTGAATAATTACAGGTCCAAGACCTCGAATGCACATCCTCTGGGTCTTGTATGCTCTGGGATAGTTTAGAATGTATTCCAACCTAATACTGAAAACTTGTAATATGATGAAACTGTGTGTGTGTGTGTGTGTGTGACTTCAGGCTAACATATTGTGTAGCCTGAAGCTTGAACTTTGTAGACAACATTGCCCTGTTGCAGTGTCAAAGCAAATTGGATATGCTTGAATATGCCTGATTTGCACCTTTGATTCTTGGGTATTCATGTTCAGGGGTGAGAGGTGAAGGCAATGGGACGGCTCTAGTTTCCTGTCTTGCTATGCGTTCTTCCCCACTCACATGCTTCTTTCTCTAGGATGCTATCTGCTTGAGCTCTTTGCCAGAGCCCAAACCATGAGTCCACCTTTTCTTGGATTGTCCTACAAAACCACGAACAAAACAAACCTCTTTTAACCACAGTAGAAGATGGGCTATTTGTGAAGAGAAATAAGGAAGAGGGGGCAGAAAAGTGAGGGTGATGGTCAGTGTCACCAGAACATGACCACATCACAAGGAAACTCACTCTTTTATATAATTAACAAATTCTTACTCAAAGTTGAAAAAATGAGAATCAGATATGGTATATATGTATGTACATGTATATACATATGTGTATAACCTGGCCTCGATTTTTTTTTTTTTTTAGATTACAGGAAATTCTTCACGCAGAGTGTTACTAGTGGGGAAAACATATTTTTTTTCATTTGTTTCTCGCACTTTATTTGTTTCCATTTTTAAAACATACTTTTTCATTGATTATTGGGAATTTCACGTCCCCTGATCATCCTTGCTTTCCAGTCCTCCCAGGTTCACCCCCACCTTGTCCCCCACCATTGTGGCCTCACCTCTCCAATTTTTGTTTGCTTGCTTGTATAGTCACTGGTATACAGTCAAACTCCCAGTGGCCAGTCCCTTGAAGAAGAGTGAGTCCTTCCTCTCCAGTTGCCATCTATTTGTGGCATCTATTTGTATTCTTATCACAATTTTGAAAAGTTCTCTTCGATGGTTTCCTGTCTGGACTGTTACTTTTTGGGGGTGTGCGGGTGGAAGTTTGGGGTTGCCACCGAAGCTTGCTATGCCCCTCTTTCTCAGCGGTGAGTCTGTAGTCATCAGTACCACTGTGGAAGACGCAGCTTCCTTGTCCGTTACAGTCAGCAGAAGCACCAAGCCTGAACCTCCACAAGATGTCTGCTGACAGCACGGATCATGATATCCCCCTGCATGGTCAGCACGTGCCACAGACTCAGCATGGTCTCCAGTGGCAGTAAAGGTCACGGGTCCCACCACAGTCTTCCGACATCAACATGGCCTTCAGTGGTAACGAAGGACACAGGGGCCATGGACATTGCACAGGACCATGAACCCAGACATGGCACCCGGTGGCAGCACAGACCACAGACATCAACCCGGCCTCAGATGGCAGCATTACAGGACATGCTCAGGCCTTGGACATCAAAATGGTTCAGCCTCTCTCCACAGCCTATGCACAACTTAGTTCCTCCATCATTCCCACCCCTCCACTGAAAATTCATTCATCAAAATGGCATGGAAGCTGCAGCACATCTTTCAGGATATATACATATATATTTAAATATATGTAAATATACACACATATATTTATATATGTGTACACACACACACACATTAAGTGGGGAAAAATTTAATCCTGAACAAAATACTTAATCCTGAACAAATAAAAAAGAGTTAGGAGTTGGCTTGGCTACTCAAGATCCAAGCTTTGCAAACTAGACTGCCAGAGTTTGATCCCGGAATTCATTTTGAAATCCTCATTCCCAAACACATTCCACACTTTCCTCTGTTATATGGTTCATTTTTGATAGTTCCATTTGGCTTTTTTTTTTCTTTAGCTGAGCTGGCTACTCTCACCCTAGTTTCTTTCTGGACTTCAATCAAGGAACATGGCAGGGCTGGCGTCATTTCAGACAGGGATGGGAAATATGGCCGACCTAAAACAGACGGTGGATCTCAAGTTGTTTCTCTTTGACTGGAGTGCTTGTCTGAGAAGTGAGGTTCTGAGGGTGACACAGAGAGCATACATGCTTATGCACAGACAGACAGACAGACAGACACACATACACACACACACACAGACTGGTGGGAGAGAACTGGAAGCTTCTTTTCAAATATAATAGGAATTCACAGTGTGCCCACTGAGGTTGCTTGGAGTCTCTGTCTGGCCTCTGTTTCATTCCAGGATCCACAGGCACATGGTAGCTTTGGCAATGTTGTCTGCTGTGATAAAGAGAAGAAGGGGAATTACACCCTGGTTCCTAAAATGTCCAGCACTAAAATACTTGTACCAATTGAGTTGACTACAGTCGTCACGTGCCATGCCTGGATTCATGGGCACATGGCTATAGTCCTAGGTGGCCTCTGCTGTGTTCAGATGTCAAGGGCCCTGCAGAGGCTGAGTATGGGATGCTTGCTCTGCATAGGATGGATGCTGTGATAGGTGATTGGATCATGAGACCTCAGCCCCTGCCAATGGATTGACCCACTCATGGCTTCCTAATTTATACCCTCACAATAGTGAGGTGAGGTGAGGGCAACTTTCTGAGATGAAGCCTACGTGTTGGAAGATGCTGGAGGCATATCTATCTTACTCTTTGGTCTCTCGATTCTCCCTGTCATGAGGGGAGCTTTGCTCTCTCACATGTTCCCTGCCATTGAGTTTTGCATCTCCGTGGGTCTAGAAGTAATATACTGGGACTAAAACTTCTGAAATGAAGCCCAAAGAAATCCTTTCTGCTTTAAACTTCTTCCAGATAATCAGAGGTGACTTCTGATTAACACACTTCAGAAGAAAAACCAGCAACAAGCTAACATCAGAATCCATTTTTGAATAACATTAATTTTTTAATACTTGCACAAAGCATTTCATAATCCAGAACAACACGGTGTTAATATTTCAGAATGTATGCTCATTATACTTTTTTTGAATCTTTTAAGGAACAAAACCGTGACGATAAGTGTTAGGTGTCAACTTGGCAAACTCTAGAGTCACCCAAGAGACATGCCTCTGGGCCCACTTCTTAGGGGTGGGTCCTTTAGTAACCTGAGTCTCTGAGAATGTGGAAGGGGTCATCTTAATTGTGGGCTGGACCATTCCTTATGGACTCTCGAATGTATAAATGGAGACAGTGAACTAGACAAGAGTCACTCATCCTTTTTCCTCGTAGTGGTTTCCACATGACCAGATACTCCGACCTCTGCTGCTTCGACCTCTCTGCATTGACAGGCTGTAGCTTGAACTGTGAGCTAAAATAAGCCCTTCCCTCCCTTAATCGCCTTTATCCAAGAAGGTATTCTATCACAGCAACAGGAAAAGAAACGAAGACGACAACCTTGTATTGATGAAACAGTATGAGAATAGGGTTTTGTCCACCATCTTTATCCTTTAGCTTAAAGAACAGAAAATTGTAACATTCTTTAACATCTTGCAGCATCCCTAGCAAGGACGTCTAAAGCCGGGGCTGGGATAGTTCTGATGAGCTACGGACTCCTTGAAGGAGGTGTCTACATCTGAAGGAGGCTGATGGGAGGACCAATGGGCAAGCACCAGCGGTGTCCACGCACGTTTAGACTTCCTGTTGAGCTTTCTTCCCGCCCTGACTCAGCCTCTCCTTGACTCCTGGAGTCAGTGTGAAGCCTCCCAGACTAGGAGGCTGAGCAGGTTGTTGGAAAACTGATTTTTGAGATCTGTCAGTCACCTCTGAGGAAAGTCCCTTCCATGTGCAGCGTGTCCCGGCACTGATGTTGTGCTGTGAATGTGGGGGTCAGCATAGCGAGACGGGCCACAGAGCAGACTAGACTGTTGTTGGCCACGGAGCTGCCTGGGGATGTTGGAGTGTGTTTCCAGGAGAGGCCAGCAGGGGGCCTTCAGTTCTTTGCTTGAATTTCTTCAGTCAGGAACTACCTAGGCAACCTACATCATAAAGAGGAAGCTTCAGTTAGAAAATAAGCAAGACAGGTTCTTGCCGGTTCTGGTGGCGCAGGCCGGTAGGATATGCTGAAGAGGCAGAGGCAGGAGGATCTGAGTTTGAGGCCATCCTGGACTACACGTTTTTTTCATCCCGCCCACAAACATCTTTTACACGGCTCTAGAGTTACATTCGTTGGTAGGGACCAAGTTATATATTTTTATTTTGAATACATAGCTGAGATATAATTGCACCTTTCAGATATACCTTGATTTTTCTTCTTGTAAGTACCTACAGATGTTGGGAGGACGCTCCCCACATTCCATGCAAAATATTTATGCTGGCCATAAATGAGGTGTGTATTCACAAGGGAATGTCTTGGTTTCCTTCGAGGTATATGCTATGCAAATTAATGTAGTGGTATGTGTAATAAAGCCTTTATGTCTGGCTTTAAGTGAGCTATTTCAGCAAAGCCTTTGCTAGGTTTGGGTCAATCAGTAGAGGCTGAGAAATTGTTATGAGCCTGTTTAAACCTTGAAGAAATGTTCTCTCTCTGGAAAGTCAGCACTTGGTGCCATGTGAGAGCTTGCAGCTGCTCCAATCTTGGTCCCAAGACTCTTGGCAAACCTGGAGTTCTCACTTTTGGCTATGGCTAGCCACAGTCAAAAGGGACTGAGATTTGTGTGGGTTATCTGCTAGCATGAGCAGCAAAGGGCAAGATAACTTGGGTGCAGCAAAGGGCAAGATAACTTTGGTAGCTGGAACCTTTCCCAGCCCCAATTAATCTTGTATAGTGTTTAAATAAGGTAACTGATGTGAGCTAGCTGGGTGTCAGCCTTTCCTGGGAAGGTTGAACCCCTCTGCTCCTTCAGAAAACGAAGGCTTAGCATCTTGATGAGCTGCACCCATGACCAGCATCAATCAATAGTACAGGAAGAACCTTGCTACTATAGACTTGGCCTGCTCAAACTTTGTTAATCATTGACCAAAGAGTTACTGCTTTGTGGTTACAGTGAGCTTGTGGAAATAAAGATAGACAGGAATTGTTTAACTAGATGTAAGTTTCAAAAAAGAAATACATAATCAATAATCCTGCTTTATTTTCCTCTTATGTAATGATTTTGATCTATTTTTGAAGAATATGTTTTTATGGTGATTGTTTAACTTGTGGCTCTGAAGTAACTTTCTTCTTAGATAGAAAACTTTGTTTTAAGGGGTATAAAAGAGGGTTAAGAGAAAAAATAAATTGCTGGAGCCTGCCTTTGTTTCAACCACTGTGTGGTGTGTGTGTGTGTGTGTGTGTGTGTGTGTGTGTGTGTTTAATTTCCCCTCTTTTCTTTTCTCTAATTGCTGGCTGCATAGGCAGCAGTCCTTGATGGTCACTATCTAAACTGACCCCATCAGCTGCTCTCAGCCCTGAGGTTACACCTTGCTGCCTGACTTGATTTACCCTGTGGTGTCAAAGCTGGCCTTTCAACAAACTCAAATAGATTTCTGGCTGTGGTGGTCCTCCAAAAAAGGAGGAAGGAATGCTGCTTTGAGGTGAATTAATGCAGCCTAGGAAGGGTAATGCTAAAAGATTCTTAGGATGAATTATACACAGAGGAAATGGAAAACAATACTTTCTGGAAGGACACAGGACTGACTGAGGACTGTGGATCATTATAGTGGGCTAACTTTACTGTCTGGTCCCTGCTTTTCAGCTGTCTCACCAACTTCCTTCTACAAAGACTACGTGCTTCACTACTCACAGTATCACCATATTCCTTATGTCCAAAAACTAGCAGCTTTTATCTAACCCCAACATACCCACTCTGCCTTTGAGACCCACCAACAGCTTCCCCAATGACGACTGCTCTCTGCCTTTTTCTTTTTCACCTCACTGGAGTTGGGATACTTTGTGTAAGAGCCTGGGTAGTGAAAACAACTTATTCTGCTTCCAATCAAACCACAAACACAGCTGTATCTTCCTGGTACACACACACACACACACACACACACACACAGACATATACACACAGACACATACAGACACACACATAGACATACACACAGAGACACACAGACAGACAGATACAAATACACACACACACACACACACACACACACAGATACACACATACGTCCCCATTCCCTCTAAATGTGCTCACCCTTCATGCCATGGAAAGGTTGGGCCCTTCTCTATTCCAAGCAATCTCAGCCTGTTGATATCTCTTCTATCCCTTCTGCCTTTTCTCTGCCTCGCTTCTCCTGTTGATATCTCCTCTCTCCCTTCTGCCTCTTCTCTGCCTCGCTTCTCCTGTTGATATCTACTCTCTCCCTTCTGCCTCTTCTCTGCCTCGCTTCTCCTACAGTGGTAGTGTGGTCTTCTATGCAGTCCCCAGAGTGACTCCACATTGTGAGCAGAAGCACAACTCTCACTTCAAAGGGTTTACTCTTAGAGAAAATGAGTGGCCATGCCCAGAAACACAGATCTAGGTTACCCCAAAGAGAGCAAAGGAAACCATACTCGGAGACACATTGGTGGAGACGTGGGAGACATGGTTACAGCAAAGTGGGGAGCCTTTGGTACAGGCGCAGATGCTAGCTATGCGGTGATGCTCTCAGCTCTTGGATGGGTGGAAGCTATAATATATTATTATTATATATTCCAAGGAAAGCTAGTCTTCTGAGTTACTCAATGGTGAGAGAGGTCACCATTGAGTAACTCAGGAGCGATAAACAGTTATTGTGAGGGCTAAAGGTGGAGGGCTAGAGAGATGACTCCTTCCCAGGGGGATCTGATGCTCTCTTTTGACCTCAGGAGTACCAGGCATCCACAAGGTGCACATACATATATACAAGAAAAACACTCATGTGCATAAAATATTCTTCCTTCCTTCCTTCCTTCCTTCCTTCCTTCCTTCCTTCCTTCCTTTCCTTCTTTCTTTCCTTCTTTCTTTCCCTCTTTCTTTCTTTCTTTCTTTCTTTCTTTCTTTATTTATTTCTTCCTTTCTTTCTTTTTTAGATGTCTAAAGATGGCTCACAGCTTTTCAAACCCTCAGCGGCCACTAAAGCTGTCATCAGTTAGCCTTACAGAGGATTGTGTGGAACTTGATGCTTCCTTCCAGAAACTGATTTTCACAGGCTTGAAAAGGGCTGGCAGTTAGCTTTCACCCTTTTTTGTAGTTGTTGTGGTTCTAGGTTGACTTTCATAGGACATCAATTATCACTAAATTTCACTGTAATAAGTACATTCTCAAATTGGCTCATTTCACTAATAGGAGAAATAACCTTTCAGGTGGTGCTGAAATCCCAGGAGAAGTTTGAGTCCCCACCCAGGGGACTGCAATCTCTTCTTTACTACTCTCTGCTTGAGGGGATGGACTTTGAGATCAGGGCAAGTCACCATTTCCCAGCCATAGCCTAAGAGGTACCAGGTGCCTTTCCCGAGGTCCGGGACCCCCCGGGATCCTCTGCCAAGCTGCGGCCTTATCAGGGCATGCCTGACTATTCCGGAACAGAGACCTGGTCTTTGCTACAGAGAACCTTCGGATTTGGAGATGGCTATCACGTGGGGCGCTGCATCACAGGCCTTGGGTCTCCCGCAAGGCTGGGAGATGGCCAACACTGAGTCTAAACTTCAGTCACCCTTGGGGTATCTGCTACACAGTCTATCTAAATTGAGGCTGTCCCAGACCATATGTCCAAAGTGCCTAGTATTTCTTTGTTCTGTGACTTGGCCATAAATACCCCTTGGACAATGAATCTAAATGGCCACCAGGGGGATCTTGTGACTATAACATCCTTCGTGATCTAAAATTTTCTTCAGGAGTATAGACAAATGGCCAGAACTTCCCTATGTACAGGTCTTTCGGGAACTTTCTCTCTCTCTCTCTCTCTCTCTCTCTCTCTCTCTCTCTCTGTCTA
>NW_022196903.1:122096541-122114897 GCF_008632895.1 Mastomys coucha
GGGGCGTGGGGGGGGTGGGAAGATGAGAGGGTGGTGTTTACCGTTGGAGGAGTTGAAGAAGGGAGCTGAGGGGGTTTGCAGCCCCATGGAAGGAACAGTGTCAACCGGCTGGACCCCCGGGAGCTCCCGGGGACTGTACCACCAACCAAAGAGTATACATGTAGGGGCCCATTGCTCTGGATGCATATGTGGCAGAGGACTGCCTTGTTGGACATCAGTAGGAGGAGAGGCCCTTGGGCCTAAGGGTTTTCAACGCTCCAGTGTAGGGGAATGTCAGGGAGGGAAGATGGGAGTGGGTGGGTGGGTGGGGGAGCACCTTCATAGAGGTAGGGGGAGTGGGGATGGGATAGGGGGTTTCCGAGGGGGAGACCTGGAAAGGGGAAAACATTTGAAATGTAAATAAAGAAAATACCCAATAAATAAATAAAAAATAAAAGCTCACCAAGCTGACAGGAGGAAAGTAAACAGCACGTGACTGGTCACCATCTTGACTTTGGGATAAAGAGGGTCGAATTATAGCTTCATTCCCATCTTTCTTAAGGGCAGCAACACAGGTACAGGGAAGCAGGTCTCCAAAATATACTTTTAAATTGAGATAAGATTTCTGGTTCTAGTCTCATAAAAGCTACTATAACTAAGAAATACAAATTGGTAGCCACTAACCTTATAAATGATCATATCTTTTAACGTGTTCTGAATTATATGTAAAGTCGTGTTGAAAACTGATGCAGTTAATGATTAAAAATTTATTTAGCCTCCTGCTTTATGTTTAGATGTAGAGCTTAGAGAAGATAGCCAGACATAGATTGTCTGACCCAGGTATGCAGCACAGTAGGTTCTAGCCCGCAAACCTGTCAGAGCCCTGCTGAATATGGCATTTAAAATCTTAAACTTAAGATGCTTAAAATGACAGACTTCAAATCCTAGCAATGAAACCCCAATGTCTCCAAGAAGTTATGGACACAACAAGAAGAGACTCTACCTGCATTTTTATGCACACCCCATAACAGCAGAGCCCCATTGTCAACAGGAAGTATTCAGACGATTATGCTGCTGACTCTCATTCATTTATAATCAACAAAGGGCTGACATGTTTGGCTTCAGACCTGGGAACAAGGGACTGAGGCACATGTTTTACATACCCAGTAAACCCACCTTTAATATAATCTAGTCTGGTTTAAATTGGCCCATTTCACTGGCAGAGAAATAATCGATTACTCTCCACTGAAGCTTATTTTATAAAGCATAAAATTTATAGATATGTTATCTATATTTCTTTTCTTTTTTTGTTTTGTTTTATTTCTTTTTTTTCAAGACAGGGTTTCTCTGTATAGCCCTGGCTGTCCTGGAACTCACTTTGTAGACCAGGCTGGCCTCAAACTCAGAAATCCATTTGCCTCTGCCTCCCAAGTGCTGGGATTAAAGGTGTGCACCACCACTGCTTGGTTGTTATCTATATTTCTTCTGGAAGTTTCAAACCATGCTTTCCTTCTTATGAGCTACTGACATGTTCTGAGGAAATCCCTCACGTGCCTGTTACCAGCTCAGTCTGTCACTCTCAGCTTCTTTGTTTTTTGGAGCTTTCATATACGGCCACACTAGCTGACTCTGCTTTGATTTCCCATTCCACTTACACAGTGAGAGCCACATTCATGACTGCCAGGCATCTTGTACCTATCATCTTCTCATCCCTTCAGGGTTTGGGAACCACTCTACTGTGGACCCAGCAACTGTAGCTGGCACAGGGCAACTACTATTGTCTGCGTTGACCAGACACCATGATGGAGGGAATCTTATTATCCCATCCCACTCATCTGCTCAAACCGTTTATGCTTTGTATTGTGTATACCCTTTATACTATATATAACCTTTATACTATATATGCCCTTTAAATTCTATAAACCCTTTATACTATGCATACTCTTTATACTACAATATACCCTTTTATACTATATATACCCTTTATACTATATATACACCTTATACTATATATTCACTTTATACTTAATACTTTATATTTTATACCTGTCATCTCACCTTGACAGAAAATTGTGTGAAGTTGCTGTAATTAAAAAGCATTTTTTTCAAGTCTGCCGAAGGCAGATTGGGTGCTCCAGACCCCTTCCCATACTTAGAGACAGCCTGGCTCCTACGAGGTCCATCATAACCAGGCTCACAGGTGAGACCCCCTCCTTGCTCTAATAAGTGTCATAACTGGGACCCCACAAGGACCAGCAGATGTAGGACCTATCCGCCCTGCCAGGAACTTATCTTCCTTCCTGTCCACAATTCCACCTGGGACAGACCAGGCATTCCAGATCCCCCAACCACCAACCTACCCATACCCAAAGACAGTTTGACTCCTGATCTGCCTTAACCAGGGTCACAGGAGATCTGCTGGAGCCCTCTTAACCAGCGACAGCACTGTTTGCCTCCCAGAAGGCCTACTCTAACCCAGATCACAGAGATCTACCTTCCTACAAGGAGGGACAGGCTCTAGTCAAAGACAGCAAGTCCAGTTAACACCAGAGATAACCAGATAGTGAATGGTAAACACAAAAACATTAGCAACAGAAACCAATTCCACTTGACACCATCAGAACCCAATTTTCTCACCACAACAAGCCATGAATAACCTAATACCAGAAAAGCAAGATTCTGACCTAAAATCATATCTCATGAAGATAATAGAAGACATTAAAGAGGACATAAATAACTCCCTTAAAGAAATATAGGAAAACACAGTCAAACAGATGAAGGAATTGGAAAAAAAAAAAAAAAACATCCAGGATCTAAAAATGGAAATAGAAATGATAAAGAAATCACAAAGGGAGGCAACCCTGGAGATAGAAAACCTAGGAAAGAGATCAGGAGTCATAGATGCAAGCATCAGCAACAGAATACAAGAGGTAGAAGAGAGAATCTCAGGTGTAAGAGATATCATAGAAGGTATTGACACAACAGTGAAAGAAAATACAAAGTGCAAAAGGCTCCTAACCCAAACCATCCAAGAAATTCAGGACACAATGAAAAGACCAAACCTAAGAATAAGAGGAATAGAAGAGAGTGAATATTCTCAATTCCAAAGGACTAGAAAACATCTTCAACAAAATCAGAGAAGAAAACTTCCCTAACCTAAAGAAAGAGATGGCCATAAATGTACCTGAAAGAACAGCAAAAAAATTGGACCAGAAAAGAAAATCCTCCTGTCACATAATAATAAAAACACTAAATACACAGAACAATGAAAAAATATTAAAACCAGTAAGAGAAAAAGGCCAACTAACATGTAAAGGCAGACCTATCAGAATTACACCGGACTTCTCAACAGATACTCTAAAAGCCAAAAGAGAACATAAATGCCAGCACAGGTTACTATACCCAGCAAAAAGTCTCAGTCACCATACTTGGCAAAACTGAGATAGTCCATGAAAGAAAACAAATCTTTCTACTAATCTAGCCTTGCAGAGGATAATAGAAAGAAAAGTCCAACATAAGGAGGGAAACTACATCCTAGAAAAAGCAAGAAATTAATCATCTGACAACAAACCCAAAAGCAGAGAACCACACAAACATAATTCCACCTCTAACAACAAAAATAAAAGGAACCAACAATCACTGGTCCTTAATATATCTCAACATCAGTGGACTCAATTCCCCAATAAAAAGACATAGACTAATAGACTGGATATGTAAATAGGACCCAGCATTTTGCTGCATACAGGAAACATACCACAGGGACACAGACACTACCTCAGAGTAAAAGGCTGGAAAAAAATATTTCAAGCAAATGGTCCCAAGAAACAAGCTGAAGTAGCCACTCTAATATCCAATAAAATAGACTTTCAACCAATAGTTATTAAAACAGATGGGAAGAACATATCATACTCATCAAAGGAAACATCCATCAAGATGAACTCTCAATTCTGAACATCTATGCCCCAAATACAAGAGCACCCACATTTGTAAAAGAAACATCACTAAAGCTGAAAACACACTTTGAACCTCACACAATAATAGTGGGAGACTTCAACATCCCACTTTCACCATTGGACAGGTCATGGAAACAGAAACTAAACAGAGGTACAATGAAACTAACAGAAGTTATGAACCAAATGGATTAAGCCAGGTATCTACTGAACATTTCACCCTAAAATAAAAGAATATACCTTCTCAGCACCTCATGGTATCTTCTCCAAAGCTGACCATATAATTGGATGCAAAACAAGGCTCAACAGATACAAGAAGATTGAAATAATCTATGCATTCTATCAGATCACCACTGACTAAGGCTGGTCTTCAATACAACAAAAACAACAGAAAGTCCACATTCTCATGGACACTAAACAGCTCTCTACTCAATAACTTAGTCAGGGAAGAAATAAAGAAAAAATTAAAGACTTTCTAAAATTTAATGAAAATGAAGGCACAGCATACCCAAATTTATGAGACACAATGAAAACAGTGTTAAGAGAAAAATTCATAGCACTAACTGACTTCATAAAGAAATTGGAGAGATCCTATTCTAGCAACTTAATAGCACATCTGAAAGCTCTAGAACCAAAAGAAGCAAAAACATCCAAGAGGAGTAGACTGCAGGAAATAATAACTTAGGACTGAAATCAACCAAGATGATTAAGCCCTTAGCTAAATTAGCTAAAGGGCACAGAAACACTATCCAAATTAACAAAATCAGAAATGAAAAGGGAGACATAGCAACAAAAACTGAGGAAATTAAAAAAAAATCATTAGATCCTACTACAAAAGCCTATACTCAACAAAATTGGAAAATCTAGATGGAATGGATGGTTTTGTAGACAGATACCAAGTACCAAAGTTAAATCAGAATCAGATAAACCATCTAAACAGTCCCATAACTCCTAAGGAAATAGAAGCAGTCATTAAAAGTCTCTCAACCAAAAAAAAAAAAAAAAAAAAAAAAAACCAAAAAACAAAA
Organism: Mastomys coucha; assembly: GCF_008632895.1. NCBI lineage: Eukaryota > Metazoa > Chordata > Mammalia > Rodentia > Muridae > Mastomys > Mastomys coucha. Next base: position 122,101,499 of record NW_022196903.1, read on the forward strand.
AAACAAAACAAAAAAACAACCCAGGGCCAAGTGGTTTTAGTGCAGAATTCTATCAGACAGTCAAAGAAGACCTAGTACTAATCCTTCTCAAATTATTCCACAAAATAGAAACAGAAGGAACACTACCTAATTTGTTCTATGTAGAGACAGGTATTAAGCTAATATCTAAACCACACAAAGACCAAACAAAGAAAGAGAACTTCAGAACAATTTTGCTTATGAATACCAATGCAAAAATACTCTATAAAATTCTTGCCAACTGAATCCAAGTGGGTTGCCCTGGTGCAGTTTGTATTCTGATGTTAATTCTGCTTCCTCAAGAGGTGCTTCCCCGACTCTGGAATGGATATCTTACTCAGGTAATTTCATGTGAACCTTCTCCTCATTTTAATAAAGTCTGGAGCCTGTGATTAGGCAGTGGAAGAGAAAAGTGGGGCTGGAGGTTTTATAGGGTAGAGGAAGAAGGATGGAGAAGAGGAGGAGGGAGGAAGATGGAGAAGAACCACATGACCTGGAGAAGTCACAAGTAATAAGGAATCTCATAGCTGGGGAATAGATTAATGTAGCAATCATCTGACCAATCTAGGAATACAGCTTATGAATATTGTAACTGAGTTGTGTGTTATTTGCACAGGTTTATTGGGGTTGGAGAATTACTGCAATGGATTGGCACCCATTGTACAGCTCAGAACCCAACTAACCTGAGATAAAAGTTCACTGCAAGCCTTCTCCAAATATACATATTCGTATATGTATATATCTGTATATATGTATATGTGTGTATATATATATGCATATATATGATACTTAAAATGAGAGATACAATAAATCTTTTGGGCTTTATGGGATGATATTTTGAAGGGTTTGACAGGGATAGATTTAAAGGAAAGAGACACCTAGTCACTTACTGCTACTACAGTATTTATTCTCTTGATTTACTATGTCTTCTTAAAAGACATAGCCCTAGGGCTGGTGAGATGGCTTAGTGGTTAAGAACACCGGCTGCTCTTCCAGAGGTTATGAGTTCAAATCCCAGCAACCACATGGTGGCTCACAACCATCCTTAATGAGATCTGATGCCTTCTCCTGGTGTGTCTGAGAACAGCTATAGTGTACTTACATATAATAATGAATAAATATTTAAAAAAAAACTGGGGAGAGGGTATGAGATTCTAAAAAAAAAAAAAAAAAAAAAAAAGAGAGACATAGCCCTAGATAAAAATTTATGTGCCTTACAAAAAGGATTCAAGGAAACATTAAAAGTAAAGGTTCAGGATTTTATAAGATAAGCAATAGAAAAAGGAGAATAAAGGTTGGCGAAAAGAGCTGGAAAAGATACTAGAAAAAAGGATTTAGGATTTCATAGATCAGACTGAACAGCAAAAAGATAGAGATAAAATTTGGAAGCAGAGTCTAGAGGATAATTTACTAAAGCTAGTACATCAAAATAAGGCAGATGCTACAATATCAGAATTACAACATTTAAATTTTGGAATCAGGGCCTATAACAGAAGGTACAGCAATTTATAGAGCAGCATGAATAACAGAAAGAAATTTCAGACTTGGCAACATGGCCTAAGAAAGCACTAGAATTGAAGGCATAGGAAATTAGAGATCATAATAAGTGAAAGACGGAAAATGGAGGTGGGAGACAGGAGCTGGAAGGGATGCTAGAAAGGGATACAGCAGCTCACAGTTCAGACTGAGTAGCAGAGAGAAAATATGAGAATTAGAAGCAAGACTTGGAGAATAATCTTTTAAAATTAATCAAATTAATAGACAGCAGAATACCAGAATTACAATATAAAGAAAAAATTAAAATGAGGAAGCAGAACCTTGAACAGAGAATACAGGAACAGGAGGAGAGATATGAAGCATGGGGACAGACTTAAAGGGAGGAACTCAAAATTTCGATTAAGGAAAATACTCAGGTAGAAATAGAAGATAAAATTAGAGAAAGCCAACCAAATTTTATTAGAAATCAATCTTTAGTTTTATCGGCTAGTATACAACAAAGACCTCCAGATGATGATCATCCACAGGGTTATCAGGTATTTGAATGGATATGTTAGAACTGAGAAAATTTAAGCAAAGTGTCACTAATTTTGGGATGCATTCACCATTTGTAAAAGAAATCCTGACTTCTCGGGCTATTAAAAATAGAATAATCCCCCAAGAGTGGAAGGATATGGCAAAAGCAATACTAGAACCTGTGCCACATCTACAATTGTTCTTATGGTGGAGAGAAGAGGCCAAGGAAATAGCATGACAAAATAAGAGCCAGGGGTAGAGATATTTCCAAAGATCAGCTGCTTGGTAAAGGTCGCTTTGCTGAGGTAGAGGTGCAGGTTGTATATGATGAAAAACCTTGGTGTTGTGTCGCTTGGGAGCCTTAAATGCCTGGGATAATGTTGTAGAATAAGGGAAAATACCTGAACCAATTCCTCAAGTCATTCAAAGTCCAGAGGAAACCTTCCTTGACTTTTTAAAAGGCTAACCACAGCTATGGAAAAGAGTGTATCTGATCCACCAACAAGAAAGGTAATAATCAAGCCTGTAGCCTTTGAAAATTCGAATGCTGAATGCAAGGAAGTTATCAGACCACCGAGGGCAGCGTCAGCATCAATAGATGAGTGGATTAGATATACAGATGATGTATCTCATCTCACCTGACCATGCTCACCTGATATGACCTTAACAGGAGAAGCTGCCTCTAGACACTAAGAGATGACCCAAGATTTCAAATGTTTTAATTGTGGTGAGCAGGGTCATCTCAGAAATAACTGCAGGAAAAACCAAAGTGATCCCAAAAAGGAGGGTGGGGGCCTATGTCTTCTGGAATATGTCAAAAATGTGGCCAAGGCCTACATTTGGCTAGGGAATGTCGAGTAACAACAGACAAATGGGGTAACACCTTACCAAAAAACTCCCGGGGTGGGGGCGCCTCTTGCAGGCTCCAATGCCAGGCAGGGAGAATTCTCTTCCTCAGGACAAATTAAATGTTACTGTTTCAAAAACAGATGTTGTGAGAAGAGATAACCAGGCTAAGGCAAACTTTATAGACAATTCAAAATACCTAAAAGCGGGCCAAAATCAAATATTTTGGCAAACTTTTATAGAGAATCAAAGGCCCAAGCTAAGAATACTAATAAACAATATTGAGATTGAAGGAATGGTTGACACTGGAGCGGATTTCCCCTTTATCTCTCCAAAATCTTGGCCTGCAACTTGGCCACTTCAAGAAGTGGACATTCAATTTCAAGGAGTTGGGACTTTATCCCAAATAAAGCAAAGCACCAGATGGCTTAGATGTACAGGACCTGAAGGTCACATAGGAAAATTAAGGCCATACATGACTGGTGTAGCCATAAACTTATGGGGAAGAGATCTGTTACAGCAGTGGAAAACACAAATTAATATCCCCTCAGTTTCAAAGGCTAGCCACAAAACCAGTCAGGCTCCTAATAAAAAAATTAAATTCGAGAACATTATCAAAGGCAGTTGCAGACTATCCAGGCTGTCCATAAACAAGATACAGCAGGGGCTGACAATTTAGCTTTACCTCAAGGAGCCACTACTAAGAAGATACCAACAGCCTTACTACTAAGGTGGTTGACTGACCTACCCATTTGGACTATGTTCTATGACAAAAGAAAAACTACAGGTGTTAGAACAGCTAGTCCAGGAGCAGCTGAAGACTCAGCATATAGAAAAGTCTGCCAGCCCTCCGAATTCTCTGGTATTTGTTTGTTTGTTTGTTTGTTTAAATAAATAAATCTGGCAAATGGAGGATGTTAACAGATCTTGGAGCAATTAATAAGATTATTCACCCAATGGGTCCCTTGCAGCCTGAAATTCTGTCACGCAGCACTCGTCTACTTCAGTTGTGTCTGCATGACAGCTCTAAAAAACCTGATCATAGACCTGAGGCATATGGCTTCAAAGGGAGCTAGCTTGCCTCCTGAGTATTCAGTTACTGACATCTAGCTCTGATGTGTTCCAGATTGGTCTCTGCTAAAGTCTGTGGAGAGATCTGCGTGCTTTCTTTATTCAGGAATAAAGGTGCCCTAGGAAATATTTCGTTATAGCTAAACTAGATTGAACAATGTCTCCTGGCACCCACAATGATCCAACCAATCCTAATCGGTGCTGACCTGATTCTCAATCTGGAATTTCGCAAGGATGTTTCCTATTCAGACAGATTGTCTCCAGAGAGGGAAAAAGACAAGGCATTAAAGATTACTGACAACAAAATAAGTTTATGGCAAGCTACTTTACATATTAGAGGAAAGTTGGTCAGCTCCCCTGGCAAATTGGGAGTCTGCCACAAATACTCCCAGGAGCTAAAGTAATACATTATACACAAAAGGTTAGTAAGTATGAGACCCCCTGGTGCATACTTCTGACAGCCCAGAAGAATTATATAGTTGGGTGTTTGCTTAGGGCTGCCAAGGTAGCCCAGCAGGGAAGAGCACTATTGTTCTTCCGAAGGAACCATTTACACATGGCTGTTTGATTTTACTGACTTGGATGTGACCACTACCTGCCTATGTGATCCCTGACATTCGCCCTGTTTCTGTATACTATATAAGCCTGATTCTTATTTTGTGCAAATACACTCAGATCCCACACTTCTTTGTATCATTTCTGTTTGTCACTAGCCGAATTCCTTGCCCACCAGTCCAGAACTCTCACCACCCCGTGGAACAAGGGGTCCCTGCAGAAACCCAGTCCGTGGCAAAATTCCATTGCTTTCCTTGCCTAAGAAATGGTCTATCATAGTGATTGATCTAAAAGATTGCGTTTTCACAATTCCTCTACATAAACATAAGAAGGAAAAGTTTGCTTTCTCAGTTCCTACCTTCAATAGAAGTTTCTTCCTAAAAAGATATCATTGGGAAGTCCTGATACAAGGAATGTTAAATAGCCCTACCTTGTGTCAATATTTTGTACAACAGCCATTGGAGATGATTTGCAATCCATTATTTACCATTATAAAAATGATATCCTATTGGCTGATTCAGATATAAATATCCTGGAAAAAATGTTTGATGAAGTAAACAAACAAACAAACAAGCAAACAAACACCTTGCCTTGCTGGGGATTGCAAAGAACTCCTGAGAAAATACAAAGAGTGGATTCTATGAATTAGGATATAGAATAAGTCTGCAAAAGATAGGCCAGAAAAGGTGCAAGTCAGCAGAAACCAATTAAAGACTCCTAATGATTTTCAGAAGCTACTGGGTGTTGCAGGAAATATTAAATAAGAACAGCAAGTTCTCACACTATGGCCTGGTTCTCTCTGCCCCAGAGTGGGCTAGCTGCCTTTGCCTTGGTTCTCTTTGCCCTGTGGGGTTAATTCCAATTTCTGGAGCCCCTATATTTCACACTGATGCTAATAAATCAGGAAAGGCAGGATATAAATCATAAGATGTAAGTAAGGTGACTGAGAGTCCCTATAAGTCAGTTCAAAAATCTGAATTATATGCAATACTCATGGTGATGTCAGATTTTCAAGAGTCTCTTAATATAGTAACTGACTCGATATCCAGAAAGGGTTGTTTAAACATAGAAATTGTTGAGCTTATTCAAGATGATTCTGAATTGACTTCACTATTTACTCAGTTATAGCAAATTGTTAGAAGTAGGAGTCATCCACTATATATAACACATATAAGATCCCATATAGGTCTACCAGGCCCTCCAGCTCAAGGTAATAATGAAATTGACCAGCTACTGATAGGAAATGTACTAGACCCTTTGGGATTACATAAGAAAAACCCAGAATGTTAACAGCAAAGTTTTTTTTTAAAACAAAAACCAAAAAACAATTCTCTATCACTTGACAACAAGCCAAGGAAACTGTGAGGCAACGTCCTACTTCTTCATTATATAAACAAATCCTATTACCTACAGAAAGTAATCATATCTGTACCCAAAGAAATGATATTTGGCAAATGGATGTCTTGAGCACATATTCAGGATTTCAATGGGCAACTGCCTTAGAGTCAGAAAAGGCTGATTCTGTAATTACACATTTGTTGGAAGTTATGGCCATTATGAGAATACCCATACAAATTAAAATGGACAAGTTCTGGCATATGTCTCTAATAAGATGAAGCAGTTTTTTTAAATATTATAACATAAGACATATTACAGGCATATCACATAATCCTATAGGACAAGCTATTGTGGAGAGATTTAATTGAACTCTAAATGAGATGCTTAACAAGCAAAGGGGCGGGGGAATAAAAAGTCCCAGGGATGGATTACATAGTGCTTTATTAACCTTAACATTTTTAAGTGCTGCCGAGCAGTGGTGGCCACGCCTTTAATCCCAGCACTTGGGAGGCAGAGGCAGATGGAGTTCTGAGTTCGAAGCCAGCTTGGTCTACAGAGTGAGTTCCAGGACAGCCAGGGCTACACAGAGAAACCCTGTCTCAAAAAAAAAAAAAAAAAAAAAAAAAAAAAAAAAAAAAGAAAAAAAAACCATTTTAAAATTCTAATGAACAAAAAACTATAGCTGCGGAAAGAAATTGGATTGTGGAAAAAAACTGTTGAACTAAACAAGCCTGTTTACTTTACGCGTATTCTGACATCAAAATGGAAAATGGGAAATGTGTTACACTGCGGGAGGGGATATGCCTATATTTCCACAGGAAAAAAAAGCTATTGGCTCCTTCCAAATTGATAAAAAAAAAAAAAAAATCAGATATGACAAAGGGAGACCCCTGAAGACCTTGGCTGTAGACAAGGAAACTAACAAGATTAACAAGACAGGTGATGTATATATGTCTCTGTACACAGAGACAGCTCTGGAAATGGCTGAGACTTACATGTTTATATCCAGCTAATTACACTTATTGGGTACAAAATTCTCATGACTTGTTATTACATACCATCCTTTAAGATGGCATGAATGGAGAATTATATTGTAGTTGATTTTATGTGATCACACTAACCTATGAAGAAAGGCAGTTGTCTTCCTTTATTGATCCTCATTAACCAGTCTGTGAACCCTGCAGGCTCCATTTGAATGTCTTTACAGAGCTATGTGTTGCTTACTGCGGAATGAAAGAGGAGAAAGATAGCTCTGACAAGATTCACACTCTGGGATGCTGAGATTCTGGGCTCTTCTATTCCAGCTCCTTGTTTGATTCTACCACAACCACATTGAAGCTATTTTCCCTAAAGACTTGCTTCCAGGATGGTTCCAGAACAGCTAGCTCACCCATCCAGCCTTTCACACTGTTATAGTCAGGGTATCAGCTAAGCCATGAACTTTCTCAGCACATAGAGACTGGAAGGCAATTGATGCCAGCTAGCCTTCCTTTGACAAAACCAATTTTCCTATTTCCCTTTGGGCCCACAGAAGGGAAATTTTTACTCCAATTCAGCTAGAAGCAAGCAAAAGAGCAAAAGAAGATTGTTGTCGCAGTCCTTTAGGTTGGGGTGGATGGTTCTGGTTATTTTATGAATTGTATATATGTTGTACTTTTAAGGGATAATTTGATAATGTTGTAGCTTTGGACAGGGAGGAAACTAGAGAGCTTAGACTCAGGGATTTTTATCTTTCCTTTCCTCTTCTCTATCCTTCCTTCTTAGGTAAAGGAAAGGGGTGTGGAAGAGAAAAAGAGGGATATAGTAATGTCATGGAAATTAAAAGAATAGACAAATAGTGATATGTTATCAAATTTGCTCTTAAACAAAACATTGCATAGCCACATCTTATATTGGTAGAATTCTTTATAATTGATGCAAATTGAAGTTATAATTTTACAAGGTACAGAATTTATAGATTGATGTAGATTTGAGGTTTTCATTAGTGTGAATTTCTTACACTAATGCAAAGTTTGAAATAAATATTGTTACTCTTTGACAGGCATTGTGCATATACAACTTATCTAGAATATAAGGCTTAGACCCAGCCCTTCAAATTACTGACATTATAAAATATTTAGGATGATTGAGTAATGCAAGTTAAAGACCAGATAGTAAACTCATAGTTATACTATATTCTGATTTGATTACAATAAAATTTCAAATAGAAATGTCTAAGAATAGTTAAGGTTTAACAGTTCAGATATACTTTACATAGATAGTCTTCAAAAGCATCAGAAGTCCACAGAATATGACATTTAAGGCCATTTCATTATTATAGATAATTTGACTAGAGATATGTCTGCTCCTGACAGCACCTCCTTCTTAGTTCAAAGAAGAAATTGAGCATCAGTGGAGAGTCTCCAGTTGTAGCAAGATAGCCATGGGGCAAGATTTGCCTCAATTCATCTATAGACAAAACTATCGTCCATGAAAAGGACACACTCTGTGGAATATTTGACTGATAACTCTGCCAGGACAGGGTAAGCAGTTCTTTATAACTCTGCTTTACAAAGGTTTGTCAGATAATCCTGGCCAGAAAGCTGAACACTGATGCTCCAACATTTTGAGGAAGGAGAGACTGTCCAGTTAGTTAGCTTAAATTGGTGAAGTTTTGGAAGCTATGTTTTGAGTTTTCCTATATTTTCATGTAATGCTTAATTTGTTCTTGGATTCTGGTGGGGTTGAAGATAAAGTATAATCTTATAGTCAAGTTGTTTAGCATTGAAAGAGATGATATAGATTTGAGAGGATGGTTTTCAGATGGTAATACAAGCTAAAACCAGAATATAATTCAGGTATAGAATTGCAAGCTTTTTAAGTTAGGATTGGTGGTAGAGTGTTTTATCTATCTAAATTGACAAATATGATGGCATGGGTGTTAAGTGTATCTTATACTTTATAATTTTTGTGATTGGAATGGTTGTGCTCAATTTATATCTGAGAGAAAAAAGTCTTTTAATTGGACAAGAAGGGGAAAATGTTGTGGGTTGCCCTGGTGCTGTTTGTATTCTGATGTTAATTATGCTTCTTTAAGAGAGGCTGCCTTGACAATGAGTGGATCACATACTCTAGGTGATTTCATGTGAACCTTCTCCCCATTTTATTTTATTTTATTTATTTTTTTTTTGCTTTTGTTTTTGTTTTTTTTGAGACAGGGTTTCTCTGTGTAGCCCTGGCTGTCCTGGAACTCACTTTGTAGACCAGGCTGGCCTCGAACTCAGAAATCCGCCTGCCTCTGCCTCCCAAGTGCTGGGATTAAAGGTGTGCGCCACCACCACCCAGCCCTTCTCCCCATTTTAACTTGTAAAATAAAGGCTAGATCCTGTGATTGGGCAGTGGAAGGGAAAGGTGGGGCTGGGGGTTTTAGAGAGTAGATCAAGAAGGACGGAGGAAAGGCAGTGGGAGGAAGATGGACCAGAATCACATGGCCCGGAGAAGTCACAAGTCACAAGGAATCTCATAGCTGGGGAAAAGATTAATATAGTGCTAGGTCTACCAAATCTAAGCATACACCTTATAAATATAATAACTGAGTTGTGTGGTTTTTGCATAGGCTTATTGGGGGTAGAGATTTAGGGTAACACAAGAGCACATCAAAAGGATCATTCAACATGATCAAGTAAGCTTTATCCCAGGGAAGCAGGGATGGTAAAATATACCAAAATCTATCAATGTAATCCACTATATAAACAAATTTGAAAAAAGTTACATAATCATCTTATTAGATGCTGACAAAGCCTTTGACAAAATACAACACCCCTTCATGTTAAAAGAATTGGAAAGATCAGGAATTCAAGGCACATACCTAAATATCATAAAAGCATTATACAGCAGACCAATGGCCAACATCAGGTTAAATGGAGAGAAACTTGCTGCAATCCCACTAAAATCAGGGATAAGACAAGGCTGCCCACTCTCTCTGTATCTATTTAATATAGTACTTGAAGTTTTAGCTAGAACAATTTGACAATAAAAAGAGGTCAAAGAACACAAATTGGAAAGAAAGCAGTCACGGTATCACTATTTGCTGATGATATGATAGTATACATAAGCAACTTCCAAAATTCTACTAGAGAACTCCTACATCTGATAAACAACTTCAGCAAAGTGGCTGAATGTAAAATTAACTCAAACAAATTAGTACTCATCCTCTACAGAAAGGATAAACTAGCTGAGAAAAAAAATACGGAAATAACACCATTCAAAGTAGTCACAAATAATATAAAATATCTTGGTGTAACTCTAACTAAGCAAGTGAAAGGTCTGTATGACAAGGACTTCAAGTGTCTGAGGAAAGAAATCAAAGAAGACCTCAGAAGATGGAAAGATCTCCCATGCTCATGGATCAGGAGAATTAACATAGTGAAAACAGGCATCTTATCAAAAGCAATCTACAGATTCAATGCACTCCCCATCAAAACTCCAATTAATTCTTTACAGAGATAGAAAGAACAATTCTCAACTTCATAGGGAATAACAAACAACCCTGGATAGCAAAAACAATTCTTAACAATAAAAGAATTTCTGCAGGAATCACCTTCCCTGATGTCATCCTGTACTACAAAGCAATAGTGATAAAAAAAAACTAAAACAAAAACAAAAACAAAACAACTGCATGGCATTGGTACAAAGACAGAGAAGTAGATCAATGGAATAGAACTGAAGACCCAGAAAGAAACTCACACACCTATGGTCACCTGATCTTTGACAAAGAAGCCAAAATCATACAGTGGAAAAAAAGAAAGCATTTTCAACAAATAGTGCTGGTCTAATTGATGATCTATATGTAGAAGAAGGCAAATTGATCCATTTTTATCTCCTTGTACAAAGCTGAAGTCCAAGTGGATCAAGGACCTCCATATAAAAATGAGGTACATTAAATATAATAAAAAAGAAAGTGGGAAGTCGCCTTGAACACATTGGCACAGGGGAAAATTTCCTGAATAGAGCACTAATGGTTGAGACTCTAAGAACAACAATTGGCAAATGGGACCTCATGAAACTGAAAAACTTCTGTAAGGCAAAGGACACTTTTAATAGGACAAAACAATAATCTACTGATTGGGGAAAGATCTTTACCAACCCTACATCTTATAAAGGGCTAATACCTAAAATATGCAAAGAGTTCATAAAATTAGACTCCAAAAAATCAAAAACCCGAAGAAAAAAATGGGGTACAGAGCTAAACAAAGAATTGTCAACTGAGGAAATCTCCAACGGCGGAGAAACACCTAAAAAATGTTCAACATCCTTAGTCATCAGAGTAATGCAAATCAAAACAACCCAGATATTCTACCTTACACCAATCAGAACAGATAAGAGAAAAACCTCAGACAACAGCAGATGCTGGCAAGGATGTGGAGAAAGAGGAACACTCTTCCATTCCTGGTGGAATTGCAATCTGGTACAACCATTTTGGAAATCAATCTGCCAGTTACTCAGAAAATTAGAAATAGTTCTACCTGAATAACTAGCTATACCACTCCTGGCCATATATCTAAAAGATGCTCCATTATCCCACAAAAATCCTTGCCTAACTATGTTCATAATAGCCTCTTTTATAATCAAAAGCTGGAAACCACCCAGATGTCCCTCAAGGAAAGAATGGATACAGAAGATGTGTTACATTTACACAATGGAATACTACTCAGCTATTAAAATCGAGGACTTCATGAATTTTGCAGGGAAATGGATAGACCTAGAAAATATCATCCTGAGTGAGGTAACTCAGACCAGAAGGACATACATGGTCTGAACTCACTGATAAGTGATTATTAGCTCAAAAGCGCAGAATACCCATGATACAACTCACAGACCATCTGAAGCTCAAGAAGAAGAAGGCCAAAGTATGGATGATTCAATCTCACCTAGAAGGGGAAACAAAATAATTATGTGAGTCAGAGGGAGGAAGGGACCTGGGTGGGAGAGGGGAGGGAGAGGGAAAAAAAGGGGGTGTCAGGATCAAGTATGGGAAGAAACAGGAGAAGGAATAGAAATATGTAGCACTGAGGGTAGGGGTGGGAAATGGAAGTGGGAGCAGATACCACTAGAAAATGCCAGATCCAGGGGTGCAAGAGGCTCTCAGGACTCAATGGGGATGACAGCCGAAATGCCCAACAGTGAGGAGGTAGAACCTGAAGAGACCACCTCCAGTAGATAGATATGAATATGGCCCCCCAGCTGAGGGATGGGCCCACCCACCCATCTCAAAAATTTTAACCCAGAATTGTTCCTGTCTAAAGGAAATGCAGGACAGAGACTGAAGGAAAGGCCATCCAAAGACTGCCCCATCTTGGAATCCATCCCATCTGTATACATCAAATCCCTACAATATTGCTGATGCCAAAATGTGCTTGCAGACAGGAGCCTGGTGTGGCTGTCCTCTGAGAGGCTCTGCTAGAACCTGACTAAGACAGATGCAGATACTCATATCCAACTTTTGGACTGAGCACGGGGACCACAATGGAAGAGTCAGGGGAAGGACTGAAGGAGCTGAAGAGTATTGCAAGCCCATAGAAAGAACAACAGTATCAACTAATTGGACCTCCAAGAGCTCCTGGGTACTAAATCACCAACCAGAGTATACATGGATGAGTCTATGGCTCCAGCTACTTATGTAGCAGAAGACTGCCTCATCCTGCATCAGTGGGAGGGGAGGCATTTGGTCCTGTGGAGGCTTGATGCCACAGAGAAGGGGGATTCTAGAGGGGTGAGATAGGAGTGGGTATGTGGGTTGGGGAGAAGCCTCTTATAGGCAAAGGGGAGGTGGAATGAGGTGAGAGGTTCATGGAAGGGAGATCAAGAAGGGAAACAACATTTGAAATGTAAATAAATAACGTAATTAATAATAATAAAAAGAGACAAGAAGACATTGTCAATCAATCCCCACAAGGGAATGAGGACATGTCCTAAAAAAAAAAAAAAAAAAAGAAGAAGAAGAAGAAAAAGAAATTGTTGACAACAGTAAAGTTTTGGTGAGGCAAAAAGAAAGGAGATCAGCATAGTAGAGAAAGGTTGAGTATGCCTAGTGATCTTTCGATGTGAATAGAGTTGTATTTGACTGGCATCTAACGGCAGACTTCACACTTCTCATGTACAAGGCTCTGAGTTTGATCCCTAGCACCACACACAATAAATATGCCTTCCATTCAAAAATTTTTTTAACCATTGAAATCTAAAGCATTTTTTCAGTTCTGTTTACTTTCTTTACAGGATAGCATGGTTTCTATCACTGATCCCGCCCCAGTTTTGAGGTTCCGGACGATGCAGTCAGACCTAGGTAGGCATCCAATCACTGCCAGCTTCCAAGTCAGGTGGTTTGAAAACCTGCCCACAAGCTCACAAGCTGTCTTCCAAATGTCTTCACTCATCAGAGGCCCATTGCTTCAGCAAGAAGATAGTTGATGCAAAGCCTCCTTCCCCAGATTGCTTGGAAATGGGAGAAAACTGTATGTATTTAATGGAATATTAACTAAAGTGAGAGAGGGGGGCTTCATCAGGGAAGCTGGATCTCACT
>NW_022196903.1:122115120-122158225 GCF_008632895.1 Mastomys coucha
GGGGGGGGGGGGCGGAGTGCAACCAACATAGAACTTTCCAGGGCATGTGGAATTTGCATTCTACTAGCTTACAGGAAGTGCTTTAAACAACTTGCTCCCAACAAGCCTTGAGGCTGGGATTTACTGTGCTCACTCACTGTAATTAAATTGGAGCAGTGGTGGGTGTTGTAGGTGTTAAATTTGAACCCCCGCCCCCCATTCCTCCCCCTACCCCCACAGTCTTACAGATACCCTCAGGCTCTCCCTTGGTGAAATGTCTGTGTGTTTCCCATTGGCTTGATGGCCTGCACTCATACTTGATCCTGAGATCCCTGCTACTGCAGAAAAAAAAAAAAAAATTGGTCCTTTTGAGTTCGTAAATCAAAGCAGGTGTCCAGATTCCTGGAGGGTTGACCGGAGGACCTTGGAGGTGCTCAGGTACATCCTGCCTCCCAGCCCACACCTAAAGTGCCCCTCCTCCAGACCTCTGTACAACCTCCCTTTCAGACTCCCACAGCACATGGTGCACTCTCCCTGACCCAAACCTCCAAGCTGTCAGAATTTCTCCCACTTCCTTAGGACACTGGTATTAGGTGTACTCTTTCTGGCCTTAAATGACTATTGCGGCAGGGAACGATCTTGGTCCTAGTGTTGGTTATTTTATCCCAGGTTACTTCCAATAGGGTGCGGGTGGGAGACTTATCCTTCCCGCAAATCCATTTACAGTTTTAGTTCATAATAAATGATGGAAAAAGAACATTGGGGATTTCTATGTAAAACTGCATCCTCTCCGTTTTGAAAAACGTTTTAACTCTCTTCCCTTTAAGTTAAAACATTTTTTTTTACGTGTATGGGTGGGTTTCCTGTATGTCTCTGTGCGCCACATGCATGCCTGGTACCCACAGACGTCAGAAGAAGGTGTTGAATCCCCTGGAACCAGACTTAGACAATCGTGAGCCACCATGTTTGTGCTGGGAATGAACCAAGTCCTCTCTTTACAAGAGCAGCAAGCGCCCTTCACTGCTGAGCCATGATCCCACCCCAACCTTAATACTTTTGTTTAGGGATAAAATATCTAATTTCTTGAAAAACAGAGTTCACAATTATTGTTAGGTCAAGGGCCTAGTGGCAGCCTGAATATACCAGACCAAGCTCATCGAGTGTGGACAGCCCACCTGCTATGATGACTGGAAACACTGTTCTGGGAGGTGGGGATCAAGCCAAGAGGAGGGAGCTCTAACCATGCCTCCCTCCAATCCTAGGGCCCTACTCAATGCCCTACTCAGTGTACACCTCAGTGTACCCTCGTTCACAGCTATCCTGGACCCTTAAACAGAATGTAGAACAGGCCCTCCTGAGGCCAGGTTCCACCAAGTCACTTATTCCCCACAGTAAGAAAGCCAGATCACCTGTTGTGTTGGGAAAACTTACAAAAGTAGAGATTTCCTTCCTTCTTCAGGCTTTTCTATGGGCTAAAAATGGCAGCCAGGTCCTCCCAGCAGTGGCCAAGGTCCATAATGCAACTGAATTTGGTGAAAGTTGCTATATCTGCTGTCTGCACACTGGGCTCTAGAAGCCACCGCAGCCTCTCTAACATTTTCACCTCCTCTGACTAATACCCAGAGAGAAAGCTCGTGAGTAATACTACTGTTTCTCAGATAAGCCAGATTATGCAATATTATGCTTCTGAAGGTTTAGAGGGTAGATGAACAGCAGAGGGCCTTAAGAGCATCCAGGACTAAGCAATAAGATGGCGAGGTTCTAAAATGGCGGCCTTTTCATCATCTTCCGGATCTGAGAGCAACACGTGGCTGCTTAAAACAAGTCCGTGCAAGCCTTTTCTCCTTTCAGTGGTGGCTCCCGCTGATGAGCAAGTCCAACAGTTCAAGGCCACAGTAGGGTGTGATTTTTTGATTGACATATTAAAAAATTAACAAACATGCTCTTTTATTATGATGAATATATTTAAAATCTCTTCAGATAGTTTTAGAAATACTGTACGTTACTGTGGGCAGTATTCATCCTACTGTGTCTTGGAACACCAGATTTGATACAACTTAAAAAAAAAAATTGTTTATGCCATCTCTATTCTTCCCTGCCCCTAGTAAGAGATATTTTCACTTGCTTGTGTGTTAACAATAGCCAGCACATGGAACACACAAATGGGTTTCTCTGCTGACTTAATAAGCCAATTCAAGCTGAATTAAAAGCAGATAGAAAAGCATATTTACATCAGAACAGTTCCAGGGCAAGTTCACCAGTCTCAGGGGGACAAGACAGAAGAAGTTCTGCCAGGCTATGGTAGGGAAGATTTTGTATAGATTGTATGAGAAGGAAAATGACCTGTCCGCCACAAGCTGGGCTTGAGCCCAAGTATGGTCATCTAGGCCAGGGAGAAGGTTGCTACAGCTGCCAGGAGTGCTGAACTGCCTTGGTGTCAGGGCTGGGGTGGTAGGAAATGGAAGGTGTGGACCAAGTTGGAAGATCCAACCAAATGTACATCATCAGCATCTATCAGTGGATGAGTGTGGAAAAATTGTGATACATACTCCCATATATAATGGAATACTATGCACTAGTAAGATAGGATGGGGACATGTCTTTTGTGAGCATGGGTGAACCTGGGTGACATGCTGGGACAAATTAGACACTCACTGAAAGCCCAACATTGTTCATCAGTTGTAGAGGAGATAGCTAAAAGCAGACAAGAGTTTAGGCTATTTTCTTTGATTTGGAAAGATCTTTTAAGGCATGATGCAGAACTAGAAATCACAATGAAACTACTCCTTTAAAATATGAAGGGGTTTAGAAATCTCCCAAGATTTACTTTCTGTAGGGTATGTGAGGAGATCTGAGGAGTGCTCCCCGGGGAAACTAGATTGCTCATAGCAACTCATGGCTGAGTGCTGGAGCTGGAAATGAACATATTGAGAATTTATTATGCTATCTTTTTATACTTTATAGAACTAGAAAGAATGAAGGTTGGGAGTTCTGTGTGGATCCAAAATCCAAAGGCCACCGTTCAGTGCTTAAAGCCTTCTAATCCTAAATATTCTTTTTCTTGGTTGTTAATGTAATAGATGCTTCCCGGGATTTTAGGTGGTGAAAATGAATGGTTAAAGTCAGTGGAAACTTTGTAAAAACTATAATTTTCACCCAGTAAAATTAATTCACTTGGTATACATTTCCATGAATTTGGAAAACATATAATCTTGCATTCTTCATCAAGATATATAGAATCTGGAGATTTGGCTTAACCATTGAGAGTATTTATTGCTCTTGCAGAGAACTGAGGTTTCATTCCCAGTACCCATATGGCAGCTCACAAACCACCCCTAACTCGAATTCCAGGGATCCAATACACTTTTCTAAACTCTCCTAACACTAAGCATGCATGCACTACACATACATACATACATACATACATACATACATACAGGCTGACGAGCACTCTTACATGTAAAGTACATAAGACTAAAACAGTAGATTTCAAAGTGTACACAGAACCCCTACCCTACCCCAGTTTCCCCATTGTCTACTGCAGACACTCTCACTGCTCCTCCACCGCAGCTGTAGGTACTCACCTTTTCAGATGCCATAAAATGGATCCATAAAGCAGAGACTTCCCACCTAAGTTCTTTCAGCTTGTCACAGCAATGCCCTCTGCTCATCACTCACAGTGCAGTGCATATCAGGAACGTGTCAGAAACAAGCACTGCTGGCTAGATGCTGAGACCCACAGCATGGCTGACACAGAACCATGCTCTGAATTCAGAATTTTGCATGAACCAGCAAATACTATATAAGAGGTTATGAAAAGCAGGCAGGAAACTTCTAGAGAAGTGAGAAGAGGAAGCAAGTAGTGGCAGTTGGTGGATGTTTCAGTGGTTACAAGTGTGTCATTTTCAGAGGGATCCTTAAAGCTGCTACAAATATTCACATAAAGATTTCTTGCAACTTAAATGCAGGCTGTCCTTCTCAGTGTGGGGATATGTGGGTAGGATGGGAGCATATCATATTTTACACTTATAAACAGCTCTGTAGTAGCTGTATAATTTAGCCTTAAAAAGGTGTTAGTTCTATGTCAACATCGACATCCACAGCAATGTATAACCATCCTGTTATGCAGTGATTTTGCTCTTAAATCCAAGATGATTTTCACCCAAGACAAGTTCACAAACATTCTCCCTTAGTTTTCTAAAAATCAAATGACTTTATGATATTAAGCTTTGTGCTTGGGTCTATATTTCTACAGATAGCAGGTTGTTTACAGTAGCTTACACTGGAGCGATGCCACCCTTTCCCTGTCTAAGAACTGTTCGTCTCTGTTAAGTGCCTATTGACCACGTGTGTTTGATGTCCTGTTTTCTGCTGTGTTGTTTCAGTGTCGACTCTGTTGCTAGCACCAGGCTTTCATTCCTGTTCACATGAGGACATGAGGCATTAGATCAGGCCTTGTGATCTTTCTGATTTTGACCTCTTCTTTCTCAGAATAGTTTTTGACTATCTATTTTCTTTTTAATTTTCATAGTAGTTTTCATATAACTTGGTGCTATGATTTTTTTTCTAAAAGCAAACCCCTCTTAGGAATATGTTGCACATATACGTGTGTTCAGGAATTGTTGACATGAGCAATATGGAGTGTTCCAGTTCATTATGTGTTTAGAGCTGCCTTGATTTCTTTCGTTTTATTTAAAAAATGTAACGTGTATGAGTGTTTGGCCTGCATAGATATCTATGGATCATGTGCATCCTAGTGCCCATCAAGGTCAGGAAAGTTGTCAGAGTTCCTGAGCCTGGAATTACAGAGGTTTGTGAGTTCTTATATTGGTGCTAGAATTGAACCCAGGTTCTCTGAAAGACCAACAAGTGCTCTTAACTACTGAGCCATCTTTCCTATCTTTATTTCTTTCTAACTTTATATGTAGTCTTTTTTGTTTTGCTGATTATGAGCATCCTATTTTTAGATTTGTAATTTTATGTTTTTTTTTGGAATTACTGTAAAGAACACTAGGATACTAATTTCCACTTGACAGGACAATATAACTTATTTTACCATGCTTATGCCTTGTCCTGCAGCTTTGTAAACTCATTTTTTACATCCAGCAGTCTTTTATTGTTTTGTTAGGATTTTTATGTAGATAGAACCATGTCATCTGTGAAGAGAAACACTTTCACCTGTCTCTGAGAAGTGTAAACCTTCTTTTGTTCTTTAAGAAACTCATTTTATGTACATGGCTGCTTGCCTGAACGTCTGTGCATCATATGAATGCCCAGTGCCTACAGAAGCTGGAAGACAGCAATGAATGCCCAGGAACTGGAGCTGTGCATTGTCGTAAGCTACCTCATAGGTCCTAGGACTTCAATTCAAGTTCTCTGGGAGAACTGAAAGTGATCTTAACAGATGAGCCATTCTCCAGACACCCGACCCTATTTCTTTGTCCTGGCAAGTAGTTCCTGGGAAAAGTCTACCTGGAGTAATGAGCAGACATCCGACTCTTGCTCCCAATTGCTGGGAAAACATTCATAATTGCACCATTGAGAATGAAGCAGACTGCTGTTGGACTTACAGTTTTGTTTTTAATGGATAACTTTTGTGGGGTTGAGGAATCTCCTTACACTTCTATTTTTCACATAATCTTCTTGTGTTTATTGAGGTATTTACAGTTTTTCCTCTTCTTTGTTTTGTTCATATGTCTAATTACATCAGTGTTATTTCTAGTGGTTTCCATAACTCCTTCTACCAGGGCGCT
Organism: Mastomys coucha; assembly: GCF_008632895.1. Taxonomy (NCBI): domain Eukaryota; kingdom Metazoa; phylum Chordata; class Mammalia; order Rodentia; family Muridae; genus Mastomys; species Mastomys coucha. Next base: position 122,120,853 of record NW_022196903.1, read on the forward strand.
TTTTATGGAGCCAAATCCAGAATTTTGTTGTTTGCATTTCACTGGGATCTCTGCTCCCTTTATTTTTGCTCTTTCATCATTCACCTGGAATTCAGTGACCAGAAGTCAACCTGGCAGATGCTCTGTTTCCATCCTCTCTAGACTTTTTTCTACCATGGACATCCTTTGTGTACCAGTACCTTCTTTAAATGGGTTTGCAGAAGCCTTTCAGGAACTTTTATAAGCAATTGTAAAGCAGGCTTTGTGGTGAATTTATTTTATTTTCCTTGAGAAGTTCCTAAACTTGTCATTCATTTTTTTGGGGGGGGGGTGTTCGAGACAGGGTTTCTCTATAGCCCTGGCTGTCCTGGAACTCACTCTGTAGACCAGGCTGGCCTCAAACTCAGAAATCTGCCTGCCTCTGCTTCCCAAGTGCTGAGATTAAAGGTGTGCGCCACCACCGCCCGGCGAAATTTGTCATTCTTATATTCGTATTTTACAGGTAAAATGCTTCAAGGAAAGAGTCTCAGAATCATCTCCTCCAAGTCTCATGTTAAGCTTTACTGCTGCTATGGAGTGATCACGGTCCTCACTGTAGCTGTAGTTGCTCTTTCTGTGGCTTTGTCAGGTAAGTGACTTACTCTCCAAATTCTGCAGCACTCTGTCCATATTACATTGTCAGTTATACAGTTCCTGAAGTAATACATTTATAGGATTTTAGTACCACAATGTTCAGAATACTGCAGTGAAATCTTGCACTGTCCTTTTAAGTATATGAAGTCATCCTTTGGTACAATGTGTCAACACTGTATAACTACCTACACAATAGTTCTCACTGCTATCTCAATTATCAGTCTGACTGTAATAGGTGTCCTGCAGAGTGCTTGCTGTTGCAGCAATCCCTATGATAGTAAACAGTGATCCAAAGCTCAGAAAGTCATGCTATTATGGATGTGCCCTTCCTGGGAGCCCTACTGTCAGTGAGCACCTAGAGAGAATGGGACACAGGCCCACCATGGGAGGCCTTTAGTTAAAGGCCTATCGTGCTCAGGAGGGGATTCTACAGATCAGTTGGGAAAGAACAATCAAATTAATACCTCACAGCTGAACTCAGGAGGGTATTCCAAAAAGAGAGAAGACATGCTTGTTATCATTTGTTCTATTGTCTACATTTTAGTAAGAAAGACAGAACAGATCCCAAACAAAAATAACACCTGTGCTCCTTGCCCAAGAAACTGGATTGGATTTGGAAATAAATGTTTTTATTTTTCTGAACAAACAAGAAACTGGACATTCGCCCAGGACTTCTGCATGGCACAAGAAGCCCAATTAGCTCGGTTTGACAATGAGGAGGAGATGGTAAGAAATGGGCAGGGATTGGTTTGTCTGTTCTGTTGAATATAGTCCTACCTTGAGATAGAGAGTTAAAACAGATGAGGCATGAGGAAAGATCCCATCCCAAACACATGGAGACATGGGGGGGGGGTGTGAGTGAGTGTGTGCCACTTGCTGATGCTTGACTTCTGACTGGAGCCCTGAGACAGTCAAGAAATATTCTCTCATGAAGTGCTCATAGTCAGCTGGAAGGTCAGATTTGCCAGTTTACTGGGATACCTGGTGGTCATGAGTGTATTCCTGTAAGATGGCAAATGTTGCATACTGTTAATAACTGTAATGGGAGGCTAGCCGAGAACTACCCTGGCCACAGAGGAATGTGTTGCTACATTTGGTACTTTGACTCAAATGAGGTACTTTAGACTTACAGATGTCATGAGGATCCACTGGGAACTGGGGACTAATACAGATCCAAATTATGCCCTCAGTTACACCCTCCTGTTATCTCTCCAGGGGCATTGAGAGTGTTCCCTAAAGTCTTGTCATCAAAGATCACTGGGGACAGCTCTTGAATGTGAGCATAGCCATTTTGAGCAGACCCATTTCACAGGCAGGGTAAAACCAAGAACCTTTCACGTCCATAATTAAAGACCTTCTAGCAGTTTACTAAGTGGTGTATTTTCTCCCACTTTTGTACATGTGTAAAAATATTTCAAAAGGGCATTGATAATGACCCTTGTGAAGCTACCCAGTGCTGCAGTTCATTTGAACATGGCAGCAGAAGCTGTCAGGTCGAGAGACTCCAGGATCATCTGAAACAGAGACACAAATGTTCCTTTTCTGTGTTGACAGAATTTTCTTAGTAGATACAGGGAGACTTCTAACTACTGGATTGGCCTGCACAGAGAGTCATCAAAGCACCCTTGGATGTGGGCAGACAGCACCGAGTATAACAACTTGTAAGTTTTCAGAGTGTTTTTCTTCTAGTATGTTCATGTGTTGTGATGTGTGTGAGTTGTGGCTATGAGGGTTGAAAGTCAGTGTCATGTGAAGCCAACTGTACTAGGAGGGAAGAGAAATGAACCCTTGAGCTGGAGGTGTGCCCTGGGCATAGCTTGTGTGCCTCATGAAACAGCCAGTTCCCAACTAACTCCACATACTGACAAATTTAAACCAATTGGATACTCTCCCATCTATTAGCCATCATCTTCAAAGCATTTCCATTTAGCACGATGGTGGCATCTGGGGTAGATGTTGTCTGCTATCACCACTTGAAAATCTTTCCTTGGTGATAACTGCCCTTGCATGATGTGGACAGAACTGCTGATGGCCAAGGGCTCTAAAACCATAGGATGCTACTTCAGTACTGCAAGCCTGAGAATTATCAGTCCTCTGTTTGCATGGTTGTACCTGTTCACAGAAGCAGAGACTTCAGGGGCATTGAGAGTGTCCCCTAAGGTCTTGTCATCAAAGATCACTGGGGACAGCTCTTGAATGTGAGCATAGCCATTTTGAGCAAACCCATTTCACTGGAAGGGTAAAACAAAGAACCTTTCATGTCCATGACCTTCTAGCAGTTTACTAAGTGGTATATTTTCTCCCATTTTTGTACATGTGTAAAAATACTTCAAAAGGGCAGTGATAATCACCCTTGTGAGGTTACCCTGTGCTGTAAGTCCCTAGGTGCTAGACTAGTGCATAGGATTCTGGTAGACTCTGCTGATTCATATCATAAGTAAGTGGTAAGGATGAGTGAGATATGATTGCAGGAGTGAATGCAATGGCAGACTCTGAAGAAATCTTTTTTTTTTTTTTTTTTTTTTTTTTTTTTTTGGCTTTAGGGTTTCCATCCGAGGAGATGAAAAACATTGCTACCTGAGTGACAATGGGATAAGCAGTAGCAGGAACTCCACAAATAGGAAGTGGATTTGTAGCAAGTCCAGCAACAAACCTCACAGTGTCAGTAGTTTTTATTCTGGATATTGAGTACATCATAGCAATCACAAGGAACACTTAACTTGTTATTTTCTGTTGCTGCCTTATTAATGATCTGCTAAAATCATTATCACAATTAGTGCATAATGCATGGTAACATCAAAGATGACAACTCTCTTTGAGGAATATTCATATGTGTGCTTGGAAGATCATGAATAGTTCTAAATTAAATAGGTATTCAGCTGTTAGGCATATCATAAATGTGAACTAAATCACATCAGTGTTAGTAACATCTACTGTTTTCTCTTTTCTTAATTATTGTATTTATTTACATTCCAAACACTGTTTCCTCCTGGTCCCTCCAGAATTCTTCACTCCATATCCCTTCCCGCTTTCTTCTGAGGGAAATCTCTCCCCACCTCCACCCCATCCCCTTACCCATCCCCAACATACACCACCCCTTCTCTAGGGCATTAGGTCTCTATAGCATTAAGTTTATCCTCTCCTACTGAAACCAGACATGGCAGTCCTCTGCTACATACCATGGACCAGTCCATGTATTCTCTTTGGTTGGAGGATTAGTCTCTGGACCTAGGGGTCCAGGTTAGTTGACACTATTGGTTTTCCTATGGAGTTGCTATCCCCTTCATCTTCTTTAATCCTTCCCCTAACCCTTACATAGGTGCCCTGACTCCAGTCTAATGGTTGGCTGTATCTGTATTTGTCTCAGTCAGCTGCTGGTAGAACCTCGCAGAGGATGCATTAGTTTGGCTGGTATGAACTCCAACAGTCCTCTGAGGGGGGAGTGAGGATGATTATAGGAAAGACAGAGAAAAGATGCAAGAGACAGATAATGGGAAGGCTGCTGGTCATTACTATGTCAACCCTTAGTGTATTTCTCATAGCCTACTTATACTGCAGTACTGTGGGAAGCAAAGCTACAAGCTAACAGAAACAATTTTGTTGAAATATGTATAAGACATTTTAACATATTATTATTGTTATTTTTTTTACCAGGGTCATAATCTTTAGCTCTTAGACTTGAGCCTCACCTGTTCTTATTGTTTTATTCCTCAGCAGGCCAGGAAATCTACCAGCCGACCATGACTTCTCTGGACTCTGCTGGGCAGGCGGACTCTGTCTGTGTCTCTGTCTCTTCTGTCTGTTTCTCTTTCTCTTTCTTTTTCTGTGTCTCTGTCTGTCTGTCTGTCTGTCTGTCTCTGCTTCAGAGAAGCATCAAATGGCTCCCAACAAGAGGACAGCCATGCTAGACTCCTGTCTGCAAGCACAACATAGAATCAGTAATAGTGTCAGAGTTTGGTGTCTGCTCATGGGATAGATCACAAGTTGGCCTGGTCACTGCATGGCCTTTCCTTCAGTCTCTGTTTCCATTTTATCCCTGCATTTCTTTTAGACAGGAACAATTCGGGCTCAAAAATTTTAAAAGCTATAAACTCTACTTTTATTATGAGATATAAAGTTTTTTTTCTCATTTATTCTTTTATGAATGACTGGGGCCTTAAAAAATGAAGGACAAATAAAACTGTGAAATAATTCCATTATTTCAAAAAGATGATTATTGTCCTGTGGCCTTCAAATATTTTTAGAATCATCAAAATATTTTTCAAATCTATCTATCTATCTATCTATCTATCTATCTATCTATCTATCTATCTATCTTTCTTTCTATCTATATCTATCTATCTCTATCTCTATCTATCTCTATCTATCTATCTATCTATCTATCTATCTATCTATCTCTATCTTTCTATCTCTCTATCTCTATCTATCTATCTATCTATCTATCTATCTATCTATCTATCTCTATCTCTATCTATCTATCTATATCTATCTATCTATCTATCTATCTATCTATCTATCTATCTATCTCTATGTATCTATCTCTATCTATATCTATCTATCTATCTATCTATCTATCTATCCCTATCTATCTCTATCTTTCTATCTATCTATCTATCTATCTATCTATCTATCTATCTATCTATCTATCTCTATGTATCTATCTCTATCTCTATCTATCTATCTATCTATCTATCTATCTATCCCTATCTATCTCTATCTTTCTATCTCTCTCTCTCTATCTCTATCTATCTATCTATCTATCTATCTATCTATCCCTATCTATCTCTATCTTTCTCTCTCTCTCTCTCTCTATCTATCTCTATGTATCTATCTCTATCTATCTATCTATCTATCTATCTATCTATCTATCTATATCTATCTATATCTATCTATCTATCTATCTCTATCTCTATCTATCTATCTATCTATCTATCTATCTATCTATATCTATATCTATCTATATCTATCTCTATATATATCTATATATATATATAGAGAGAGAGAAAGAGAGAGCAAGAGAGAGAGAGTCTACATATAATCTCCAGATTGCTGGAATTAGAGCTGTGTGTTAGCACAGATAATATATTTTTATTATTTATTAAAGTACATATTCAGGGCCAATGACATGGCTCTAAATGTATTACTACCCTGACACTAAACCTGACAACTTGAGTTTGGCATCTGAATTTACATGGTAGAAGAAGGGACTCAATCCTATAAAGTTGTCCTGGGATCTTCAAACTTGTGCTTTACTCATACATGAAAAAAATTTTTTTAAAAAAGTAATTTAAAAATGTAGTGTTAGCAGATAGTTTCCTGAGTTTGCCATCTCAGGAATGATTCCGTCTTGCTGGCAGGATCCAAACTGAGTTCATGTTCTCAGGTGCCAGTTCCTATCCTTCTTCAGATGTTTCATGTTTACCTCTTAACCAGTACAGGATGTAAAGAAGGAACATGCTGCTATCCTATTATCTAAACTAAGGCACACTAGTCATAAATGTGCTGCTTGTTTCGACTTAATCGACTACATGCAGCTTGTCCCCTCCTTTGTTCCCTTATCATTGTAAAATTCTAGACAAGTCTGGCAGGGGACCTACCTGCAAAGACTGATTCAGGACCCTGAAACCAGATTTACCTGATAAGTCCAGTTACTAATGTTAACTTCCTTGTCTTAAGCTCAATTTGTGTTCCCATTCAATAAAAATGTTGTATAATCTCCCTTCAGAGTTGTTGTTCAGATCCGGAACTGGAGCATTCAGAAAATAAAGCTTTTATTTTTCATCTTCTATCTCTGAAGTGAATTTTCTTGGCTTCCACCCTAAACCCAACAAAAGTTCTAATATTCTGTGTCTATTTTGAATCCGTTTTTATTATTAAATAAACACAAACATATCTCATTCAGGAAAACGTGTTTCTTAGTGTTCTGTTTCTACTTCATTTCACCTTGTTATTTGTTCAATCCATTTCATTTCAGATAAATGGTGAGTCTCTGCTCCTAAAATAAATACTTTCTCATATTGAAATTACTTTGCATTTAGAAGTTTTAATTATTTTATTTATAGTACATATTATTCTCAAAGATGGAAGGAGAAAAAAATCACTGACCCAAATCATTATTGTCAAATTAATTAAAGTAATTAATTAATTAATGCAAGATTTCAAACTTGTGTATATGGACTGCATTGTCCTAAGGTAGGGTCTGAGAGGTCAGAATTGGATGTGAGAAAGACAGGTTTTTATGAAGCTCAGGAGTAGGAGGATTCCAAATGTTGTGATTTGTGGGCAAAATAGGCAGTGTTACAGGAGCAGAATACAAGCAATATAACTTAGTTCTATACAGACTCCTAAAACAAAATCATGGTTACTAAGATGGCATATATGACATACCAAGATAGTCATAGCAACTGATAGTCATACCAAGGTAGTCACAGTTGGTCATATAACCTTTTGAAACAAAGGTAGGATTTTATGATGTTTATAAACCACTTCTTGAAACAAAGACATGATTGTCATTCCTGGAACATACAGAACCATTTGTAGTTAAGGTTCCAGGTGGGGCATAGTCCAATCCTTGAGAAATAAGTTTGATCATAAACAGGAGTGAATCTAGTTTGTCTTTAATATAAGATGGCTTTTAAACTTAAGATGGAGGCAGGGTGGTTCTTCATATAGTTCAGTCCATGTTTAAATTCCCTTTTCTATCTTGTGATTCTGTTTCTCTGAGAGGTAAAGAATTTCATGTTGAGTGGATGTTCCACTCAAAAGGGTGAAATTACACAAGCAGTTTGATAAATGGGATCCGGTCATAAGTGGGCTTGTTTGGAACTGTTTCATATTGAAAACAGCAATTCTTCCTCTTTAGTTTCAATTTCAATCTTTCTGTTGTTGAGACTCAGCACAGAGATGAATGCTGCAGAGGCTGCCAAGGCTTGTTGAAGACAGAGCTCATTTCCACAGACCTCCTGTAGGAAGGAGAAACTGATATGTATTTATTGAAATCGGAATCAAACTAAAAAGGCAGAGATGAGCTTTGTGGAGAAGACCCTGATGAATATTAGTTTGTTATGGCAAATCTCTGTAGAAGAGGAGATGCTCGGAGGCCTCAGGTTTTATTAGTTACTCTATTGAAGTAATACTCTATGTAATAGTTAAATATAACTTGGGCAAGAAAAATGAACAATGAATTAATTACAAGGTCTGAGCCATAGGTTTTGTTTGTTCAGTGAATAAAGTAAAGCCATGACAATTCCAAGGTATGTATATGGGGGAGGTTTTTTATTGTAGATATGTGGGAGAGTACAGTCAGAGGCATCTAGAAGAGTCTACAGCAGGGAAGGAAACTAGCTGATTGAGTGTGGCTAGCATATTCAGCTTGGCCATGAAAGATGAGAGAGGGAAGGAGAAAGAGAGGGAGACAAAAGAGAGAGCATGGCTAAAATGGCAGTGTTGTGTAAGGGTGAGAGGCTGAGGGATGTGACCTCCTCCAGCCTCAAGTGGGCTGAACCAGACCTTGTTCTTGCCACAAGTCAGCTAGCCCACTTGGGTGGAGTTTCCTGAGATAAAGAAAACCCTTTTGTTCTGTCACTTCTCTGCCTCTCCCAAAGTTCCTGCTAGGAGCCATGCCCTGCTGAGCTGCTTCACCTGCCTTCCAGACTGAACAACAAAATGCTAATTAGTCCACAAGATCCTGGCTTACTGGGGGATGGGTTTCCCTGCCTATATATTTCTCAGATTAAAAAATACACATGAGACCTTGATTAGGAACCTTGACTTGGTCTGGTTATTTCCCTTGCAGTCTGATTCCCCTATTTCCCCCCAGACTCCTGCCTCTCTTTCAGGAACCTGGCTTGCATAGCTGCTGGTAGCTACAAGTGGCACCTGAGAATGTGGGGCTTGAGAATTGACAGAGGGCAGCATTGTCTCAGGCTGAACTCTGCAGAAAACAGAAGAAAATGGTATACTATCCTGCCCAGTAAGCAACTTATACTATTGATGCTAGTGCTAGCCTTAATTTCATCTTTTGGAAGTGTTTCTGTAGGTGCAGGAGGATACTGGCTAGGTTGGGACTGGCGCTGACCCGGTGCTAATCTTGCTTAGGGATTGACAGTGATGATGGGATCAGAAACCTCCAAGCAGGCAATTGTCTGCAGCCTTGAAGAGCTGCTTCAGGCAAGAGGGAAAAGGATGGAAGAACATTTATTAGAGGATCTCTCAGATCAGATAGATTCTTGCTGCCCATGGTTTCAAGAAGTAAGAACTTTAAATAGGAGAACCTGGGAGAGAATTGGAGAAGCTCTAAGAAACACCAAGGCAGATTAATTCACCCTCTGCCTCTGGGCACTCATAAAAGTTATCATTGATAAAGAGAGCTCACAGGTATCAGATATTGTCCAGGGAGAGCTTGTAGAATTTAAGGAAGAATGCCTGCCAGGAAGGGCTCCCTCAGAAAGGGGCCCTCTCAACCCTAAATTAAGAAGTTATAAGGATTCTAATGATGAGCTAACTTTAGACAAGAAAGCTCATTCAGAAAAAGGAGCAGCTAAATGACAAGGAGTGGCCTCCTTGCACACCTTTTGCTCCACCTATGGCTTCTACTGCAGGAGATGCTACCCAGATGGACATGCAGCTAAGTAAATTAGAGTTTGAAATTAAGTTGCAGAAATTGACTAATGAGCTACCAGAACTAAAAACAGTGTCAAGTAAAAAGAACAGCTACTTTGAGGCATATCAATCCGATGGAAAGAGCTGTAAGTAAGACTCTAAGGTGCTGGATTTCCCTATTCTTGAGGTAATTGATCAACAAAACAATAGAGTCAGACAATATCAAACTTTAGAGTTCAAGCATGAAGGCAATGTTAATCAGTTTGGGTTTCCTGCTGGAGTGTATGCTCAGGTTGCAATGGCTGCCTGCTGGGCTTGGAATCAGTTACCAATGAAAGGTGATCTCAGTGGAAGTTTAGTCATATCATGAGGCAGTGGCCCATATGATGGTACTTGGAAAGAAGCAGGCACTGACTTATTTTGGCAAGGAGCCAGACATCATTATTCAGCCTTTTACTGTAGATCAAGATGCCTGGCTGAAACAGCATAGTACAGATTGATTGCTTGCTCAGGTAGGACTTGAAGGAACTATAGATAATCATTCTCCTCAAGATAAGGTAATATTTCCTAACATGACATCTTTACCACCTCTGTCTAATGCTCTTTTGAGGTTGGTATCTTATGAATAATCAACAGGCAATCATAGAGAATCCTGGCCTCTTAGCTCAGTTAGTAGAACTGACTGTGGTATTAAATGTTTTTCACACTGAGAATGACACTTTTAATCTTTTTACTGATAGTTTATATGTGGCCCAGCTGTTCCTTTATTAGAAACATGTGGTACATTTATTTTAATATGGCAGCAGAATCTTTTTCACAATTGCAAAATGTCATTCTTGCTCAAAAAAAAAAAAAATCCATTTTATATCGGTCATATACAAGCTCATTCTGGTCTTCCTGGACCTTTAGCTGCAGGCAATGATTGCATTGACAGAGCTCTAATAGGAGAAGCCTTAGTTTCAGATCCTGTTGCATTGGCTAGACATGATCATGACAAATTTCATCTTTCTAGCCATACCTTAAGGCTTTGATATAAGATCACCAAAGAGCAGGCAAGAATGATTGTAAAATAATACCCTAACTGTGTTACATTATCTCCAGTTCCGCATTTAGGAGTCAATCCATAAGGCCTTATGCCTAATCATATTTGACAAGTGGATATAACTCATTATGCAGAATTTGGAAAGCTTAAATATATACATGTTTGTATTGACACTTGTTCAGGATTCCTTTCTGCTTCTCTACATACAGCAGAAGCCTTTAGAAATGTAATTTATCATTGTTTACAAGCCTTTAATGCTATGGGATTACCTAAAGTCATTAAGACAGATAATGGACCAGCCTATACTGGCAAAAATTTTGTATCATTTTGGAAAGAATTTGGTATTGAACATAAAACTGGAATCCCTTATAACCCAATGGGACAAGGAATTGTTGAACATGCACACCATACTCTGAAAAATTGGCTTGTGAAAACAGAAAGAGGAGAATTATACCCTCCCAAGTCACCAAAATCACATCTTGCTTTTGTCTTATTTGTTTTAAAGTTTTTTGCAGACTGATGCTAAAGGCCAGTCTGCCACGGATCCACACTGGCATCCACACACTTCCAGTTCTTATGCCATAGTGAAATGGTGAGATCCACTTATTAACACGTGGAATGGTCCAGACCCTGTTTTAATATGGGGAAGAGACTCCATTTGTGTCTTCTCACAAAAAGAAGACAGAGCAGGATGGCTGCCTGAAAGATTGGTTCCTCAAGTGGATGCAGGTCCAGAGTCCTTTTAGTAAATATGTTTTCATCTAAAACAATGGCTAAAATCTTTTTAGCCAGCAAAATAGCCTCCAGTAATTTCCTGAGAGTTAACAGTTCCTTTGTGATTCTCAGACCCACTTCCCCCACACCTGGAGGCCAGACCTTGAGTCTGAGCATTGTTGATTTGCACCTGAATTGAGTGCCTGGGACATCCTCACAGATAATGTTAAGCTTGTTGCTTTCAAACTTTTGATCTTGTATTTCAAGCAGGTTTGTTACAGACATGCAGACTTGACTTCAGAGAGGCTCTAACATGGCAGTTATTCATCATGATGAAGAAAAGCATTAAGTGCATATTGTGGCTTTGGTCTGTATGGGAAAAAGGTGTGCTAAGACAGGCCACTGGATCTATGGCTCTCATCAACTTAAGACAGAGTCATGTGCCAAGAAGCCATGTTTATTAATAATAAACACTAAAAGGCCCTGTTTCTGCAAATAAACACAAACAAGCTGCACGTAATTTCCAAGATGGGTAAGAGAGAGATCAGTAGATCCTGTCCTAAGACAGATAGGGCCGCCAGCCATTATAATTCCCAGAAAGGACTATGGTGCTTAATTGTGACCTCTCCCAGCCTCAACTGGGCTGAACCAGACCTTGTCCTTGCCACAAAGCAGCTAGCCCACTTGGGTGGAGTTTCCTGAGGTAAAAAAAGCCCTTTTGTTCTGCTGTTTCTCTTCCTCTCCGGAAGTTCCTGCTAGGAGCCACGCCCTGCCGAGCTGCTTCACCTGCCTTCCAGATTGAACAGCAAGATGCTAATTAGGCCACAAGATCCTGGCTTACTGGGGGATGGGTTTCCCTGCCTGTTTATTTCTTAGATTCAAAAATACACATGGGACCTTGATCAGGAACCTTGACTTGGTCTGGTTATTTCTCTTGCAGTCCGATTCCCCTGTTTTTCCCCTGGCCCCTGCTTCTCTTTCATGAACCCAGCTTGTGTAGCTGCTGGCAGCTACAGAGGAAAACAAGGTTAATGAGCTGGAGAAGTCTAGGGCAGGGGTAAGGGTAAGAAGAACTGTGAGGCATCACAGGTACTAAGTGAGCCTGGAGGCCAGCTTGCATTTTGTTATGATAATAGGCATGAAAGTCAGCCATTTGCCCTTGGTTTCTTTTTGACCTGACAGGTGGTTTATTTAGGTTTGGGATTTTGTTTTGATATTTTCTTTTTTCTTTTTCTTTTTTCTTTTTCTTTTTCCTTTTTTGGCTTGTTTTTAGTGTGTGTGTGTGTGTGTGTGTGTGTGTTTAGCTTCCTAGTTCACTCTGTGTCTGGTAATAAGCACTCTGGTGAATCACAGGAAGTTGTTTTAGACCATGCTTCTTATGTCTCAGAGTGAAGGAAACTCTGACAGCACAGTTTTCAATATGCACAGCTAAGGAAGTTATCTGTGGTACTGGGGCTTGTGTTTTGAAGATCCACAATGCTTCAAAAGAAAGGGGTTAGGTGAGATGCAGTGTAAACCTGGACACCTAGAAATACCAACAAATCTTCTGACATTTTAGGTTTATAGCAAATTATGGAAATGAAGAATTCGTGTGGGAGTTCTGTTTTAATCTTTTGAAGGAAATCTGTCTTCTGTGGTTTGAAAACTGTCTGTTTCAGTGTTTTTTTTCTTCATTTCTTCTCTCTTTCCTTTCTTTAATTCCTGTTTACTTGCTTGTTTATTTTAGCAAAAGAATAGTGTGTATCCTGGGAAACAATTTTCATACATAGCAGAAAAGCAAGTTTGTGAGGAATGTAAATGTTTTTTACTTAAGCCAAATATACCCATAACTGAAACAATTTTCTTTCTTTTCCCTTGCAACAACCCCAAGTTCTTTGAGAGAAGGTAGCTCAGTTTGAGACTTCATCTCATCATTTTATCTGGTTTTATATATACTTGAGATTTTCCATTATAAACACCTAGCTTTAGCATTTTGTCTAAGCTCTGCCCCACCATTACCTGGCAATGGTATGCCAGTATACCAGGTATTCCTGACTCACTATAAAAGGGGCTGCTTGCCCCCTTCATTCTTTCTCCTGCTCTGTCCTCTCACCCTTTCCCTTCTTCTCCCATTCCCCTTCCCCCTCTCTGCCAAGGTGCTCATGGACACAGCCTCTACTCCTCTACTCTCTCTCTTTCTGCCTTTCTCTGTCTCTACTATCCTCTCAAATCCATTTCTCATGCCCTGAATAAACTTTATTCTATACTATACTGTTGTGTGACTAGTCCCTTAGGGGGAAGGGATACCTCAGCATGGGTCTGCAGAGCCACCCCTTTCCCCCATACCTAACTACACCTCCAGGAAACATATTCCCTCTTGCTTTATCTTTTAATAAAACACAACATTTGATGCTGAAACTTGGATTTAGAAACTCTGCAGGTTTGAATCCTCCCTGCTACCACATAGAGAGCCAGTGCTTGCTAGCCCAAACTTTAGACAACTTGAAAGCCCCCTACCCCTGAAAGACCCCCAGAACTTGGGAGGTCCTTACTCAAGTCTTGGGATGACGCGACCACCCAATGACTCACGAGAGACCGAACTTGCTGCAATCACATGAGGTTTATTGGGGATACTGGTACCGGGGTGGATCTCGTGACCTTGCCAGCCAGAGGAGTTCGACCCTGGGGTCGATCTCACAACCATGCTGGCCATCGGAGTTCGACCCCGGACACGAGAAGTGAGTGGTATTTAAGGGAAAATCTACAAGCTGGGGGCGGGGAGAGTGTTACCAAGGAAACATGACAAAAACAGTGGAAAATTTCAGAGGGACCCAACCCAAGTTATTCAGTTAGGGAGGGAAATATATTAATTTTAAGAATGTAATCTTCATCTACCAGTCAACAGGGTGGAGAGTCTCATAACCCAGTAGACCTTCATTCCTAGTTCCGCCCTCATTGTGGATCATTCAGGAGGGGCAGGTATTGGGAACCAGAGCCCTGAGGCTCTGAGTTAGCCAGGTTCCTGGAACTACCTATTTCTCATTTTTTGGCTTGATACAGAGGTTTTCCATGCCCCCTTTTAGGTAAAGGCTACACATTATACATACATTTCTATTAAATGCCCTCATTTTAAATTCTAAGATTCTCTAGCCTTTCATGACCACCTGACAGGTGATCCCCTGGCTCTTGAGTTCAGCAAGCCTACCATGGACCTGGCCAGCCCCAAGTCGGTGCCCACCGCACCTGCTATGCTGCCCAGCTTCAGCACCTTCATGGACAGGTACACTGGAGAGTTTGACACCTTCCTATACCAGCTGCTGGGGACAACCCAGTCGTGTTCCTCGGCTTGTTCCTCGGCCTCCTCCATGTCTTCTTTCTTATCCTCGGCCACCTCCCCCTCTTTGGCTTCCTTCAAGTTGGAGGACTTTCAGGTGTACGGCTGCTACCCTGGCACCCTGAGTGGCCCATTAGATGAGACCCTATCCTCCAGCGGCTCTGATTACTATGGCAGTCCCTGCTCAGCCCCTTCCCCGTCTACACCCAACTTCCAGCCATCTCAGCTTTCTCCCTGGGATGGCTCATTTGGCCACTTTTCCCCCAGCCAGACTTACGAAGGCCTTCGGGCATGGACAGAGCAGTTGCCTAAGGCTTCTGGGCCTCCACCACCTCCAACCTTCTTCTCCTTCAGTCCTCCCACTGGCCCCAGCCCCAGCCTGACCCAGAGTTCCCTCAAGTTGTTCCCACCATCAGCCACCCACCAGCTTAGGGAAGGAGAGAGCTATTCCATGCCAGCGGCTTTCCTGGGCTTGGCACCCACCTCTTCAAACCGTGACACTTCTGGCATTCTGGATGCACCTGTGACCTTCACCAAGGTCTGGAGTGGGGCTTCGAGTGGCAGTGAGGGCCGCGTGCTGTCTGTGGAGACAACGCTTCATGTCAGCATTATGAGATCTGCACCTGTGAGGGCTGCAAGGGCTTCTTCAAGTGCACAGTACAGAAAAATGCCAAGTACGTCTGCCTGGCAGACAAGGACTGCCCTGTGGACAAGAGGCGGTGGAATCGCTGCCAGTTATGTCGCTTCCAAAAGTGCCTGGCTGTGGGCATGGTGAAGGAAGTTTTCCAGACAGACAGCCTAAAGGGGCGGTGGGGTCGGCTACCTTCAAAACCCAAGCAGTCCCCCACCCCCACCCCCCACACCTCCCCTACCAATCTCCTCACTTCCCTCATTCGAGCACACTTGGACTCCGGGCCTAGCACTGCCAAGTTGGACTATTCCAAGTTTCAGGAACTGGTGCTGCCCTGCTTTGGGAAGGAAGATGCTGGTGACACACAACAATTTTATGACTTGCTTCGCTGGTTCCTTGGACGTTATCCGGAAGTGGCAGAAAAGATCCTTGGCTTCACTGAGCTTTCCCCAGGAGACCAAGACCTGTTGCTAGAGTCTGCTTTCCTGGAGCTCTTCATCCTCTGCCTGGCCCACCAATCTAAGCCTGGTGAGGAGAAGCTCATCTTCTGCTCCGGCCTGGTGATACACCGGCTACAATGTGCCCATGGCTTTGGCGACTGGATTGACAACATCTTAGCCTTCTCACGGTCCCTGCACAGCTTGGGTGTTGATGTTCCTGCCTTTGCCTGCCTGGCTGCTCTGGTCCTCATTACTGATCGACATGGGCTTCAGGACCCTAGGTGGGTGGAGGAGCTGCAGAACCGCATTGCTAGCTGTCTGAAGGAGCACATGGCTACTGTGGCAGGAGACCCACAGCCGGCCAGCTGCCTGTCATGTCTACTGGGAAAACTGCCTGAGCTTCAGACCCTGTGCACCCAAGGCCTGCAGCGCATCTTTTGCCTCAAGCTAGAGGACTTGGTCCCCCCCCCCACACACACACCTATTGTGGACAAGATCTTTATGGACACATTGTCTTTCTGATCCCTGCCCTGAACACAGGTGCGCACACGTGCATGCTCTTCTGTCATCTATGTGCCTTTAAGCCCGTAGCCCACAGACCCCCAGACCTCCCCACCCCCAGACTGTTTTTGAGCTAAGACTGGTGTACCTCCTCACTCCAGAAGATGGACAGAGAGGCTCAAGACCTGGGGGAGGGTATGTATTCACGGAGGTGACCCCACTATTTGTCTTATCCCTCCAGCTCAATCCTGGCCTTCGTGTGCTTTTGTAAGATAAACCATTTTTAACACATACCACTCTGCTGGAAATAAGCTGCCGCTATTGTAAATACAGAAAGGAAGAGGTTGAGGTGGGGGTTGGGAGTAAGGGGTGGGGGCCCCTACCAGCTGGGCAAGCCTTTCGAGCCTCCAACTTGAGATCTCTTCCGTTCTCCTTCCATGTGTACATAACTGTCACTCAAGAAGATGATTGACAGATTCTGATTTATATCTGTGTATTTTTCCTGGATTTATAGGATGTGACTTTTCTGATTAATATATTCAATATATTGAATAAAAACTAGACATGTAAAAAAAAAAACAATTCTCTTGCTAGTGATCCATATTGTAGGTTCCTCCCTCCCTCTCTCATTCTCTCACCATTTGCTCTGCTCCCAGTTCACCAAGTGAAAAGCAGGTCTGGCTCTGCTCCCTGCTGGGGACTCTGCTGAGACATTGTCTTCCTGGATGCATGACCATCTACACTTGCACTCTCTCACACATGGGGCTCCTGTGCTCTGCTGCCAAAGCTGCCACAGCCCTTCTTGCCTGGCCGTTCAAACTCTGCCAAAGCCATAAGAAAAGCAGCTTTCACTTTGCCCCCTCGCACTTCCTGCACTCTGCCTGGGACTCATGAAGTGAGATCAAGCCCCACTGCTGCTGCCACAGGAAAAGCTCACACACAGCTCTGTGCCCATATTTCTGCCACTGTCTCACATCTGAGAGCATAGCAGGACTTCTGCAGGCATACTTTTATTCTGGGTCTACTGCTGACTTCTCCCACCTCAGCCCTGCCTTCTTAAATCCAACTTGAGTGGAGTTGCTAGAAGATGAACTGCTACGTGAGGTGCTTCCTTTCTGCCCCACCTCCCGCAGACCCTGACAGGCGGGGAAGGGCAGCGCCTGGCGGGGAAGGGTGGGCAGCGCCTGCCCACAGCCAGAAGCACTGGGTGGGACTTCTGGCTGCTAGGAGGAAGTCACATCCCACTTGCTTGCTCACATTACCTTCCCTCAATCCTGCTGCTGTGGTACCCACTTTGCCCAAGACTCATAGCAGGCTGGGTGCCCAAGTGAGCCACAGCACGGTCCAGATCCCTTGACTCTGTTGCTGCTACCATTGTGACTTGTCACAATATGTGCTCTTCAGTCTGCATGCACAGGAGCCTCAACTGCACATGTGCATGTGCCTGTCTCTCATTCTGTGCACTGGCCTATTCCTATGGCCTGCTTGTCTGCTCAGTTCATGTCACAGTCTTTTCTTGTTCTTTCTACTCTACGAAAAGCTCATCTTAAAGGCTGTTCCTATTGTTAATTTATGTAGTTATTGCTTTTGTAATTTTTTTGTAAATTTTTTGTAAATTTATAAGCTAAAGGAAACCCATTCAGATCTATCTCTCATGGACCAAATAGACTCCATCCAGACAAGTACATCTTACTTAAAATTTCCACCTACTACCAATTCTAAAGGGTAGGATTCCTCTGGGTTTCAAATGTACATCTAAGAAGAAATTTCTTTCTCCCAAACATACTTAACTTTATTTTCTACCTATAGAGTGTGTGTGTGTGTATTTCAGCATCTTGACAAGTCCAGGCACTTACTACACCCAGGACAGCTCCAGAGAAGCAACCTCCAGATGCCCCAATCTTCTCTCACAGACACCAACACTTCTACTGGACCTGTTCCTTCTGATCTATCCATAGATGGATCCACAGATGCTGGACATCAGAGAAACAGCCAACTCTCCTAAGACTGGACCAACAGTCCCATACCCATTTTCCTAGGTTTCCTCGAGACACATCACCCCAAAGTCAGCAGGAAGCAGCTAAAGATCACGACCACCCTATTCCTGCTCCACCATCACCTCTTCTTATTTTTTCTTTTTTAATTAATCCAAAATGAGGTAATGTTAACATTTTGTCTATGTTCCACCCCACAGTTACCTAGCAATGGCCAGGTATGCCTGACTCACTATAAAAGCAGCTATTGTAACCCTCCTGGCTTGAGGGCTGATTCTTCAGACCCTGCCTGCGTCTCATAACCACACCTCTCTGCCTACCTCCTGCTATTTGCCACGCCTTGCTCCTGGTTCCAGGTACATCGGAAGTCCTGCCTCTACAGAGACTAAAGAAGCTGCTGATTGGGCCGGCATGCTGATGAACTTGGGGGAGGGGTTTTGCCTCACCTATTCTACCTGTTGGCTTGTAACAAAGAGATTATTAAATGCAAGATGGCTGGGTGATCACACCTCTTGAGTGCTGTCTAATTTTTTAAGATCCTTCCACGTGGACTAAGGTGACTTAAACATGGCTAGCCAATTTTCTCCTGACTCCATATTCCAGAAAACCCTTTTCTATGGTTATTGCTGGCTGGTAACAGTTTGTCCCCTCTGTTCTTTCATGCTTTTGCCTTCTTGTTCCTGCTCTGTCCTCTCACCCCTCCCCCTTTCTCTCCCTATTCTCTTCCCTCTCTCTTTCCATGTGTTCATGGCCAGCCTCTACTCCCCTAATGCTCTCTCTCTCTCTGCCTTTCTCTGTGTCTACTCAACTCCCCTCCCCATTCCCTGAATAAACTGTATTTTATACTGTACTGTCATGTGGCTAGTCCATCATGGGGAAGGAATGCCTCAGCATGGGCCCAAGGAGGCACACTCTTCTCCCATACCTAACTACACTTCCACCAAACATATTCTCTCTTGCTTTATCTTTTTATAAAACACAATACCTAGAATTATTTTTAAAAAGTAAGAAAAGAAAGTAGCAAGAGCTACATATCTGGCCAAATAAATAAATAAATAAATAAATAAATAACTTTTAGGAATGAAATAGCCAAATGGATCTTTACTGGGGACATTTAAAATAAAAGTTTCAGCTTCTGTAAGGCAAAGGACACTGTCAATAGGATAAAACAGCAACCCAGAGATTGGGAAAATATCTTTACCAATCTCACATGTAATATAGGACTCATATACAAAGAATTCAAGAAGTGAGGCTCCAGAGAACCAAATAACCCTATTAAAATTGGGGAACAAAGCTAAACAGAGAATTCTCAACTCAGGAAACTTGAGAAGCACCTAAAGAAATGTTCAACATCCTTAGTCATCAGGGAAATGCAAATCAAAACAACCCTGAGATTCCATCTCATGCCAGTCAAAAGGGCTAGGATCAAAAACTCAGGTGATAACAGATACTGGCAAGGATGTGGAGAAAGAGGGGCACTCCTCCATTGCTGGTGGGATTGAAGGCTGATACATCCCCTCTGGAAATAAGTCTTGTAGTTCCTCAGAAAATTTGGCATACTATTACCAGAGGACCCAGCTATACCACTCCTAGGCAGATACTCGGAAGATGGTCCAACATATAATAAGGACACATGCTCCACTATGTTTATAGTAGCCATACTTATAATAGCCAGAAGCTGTAAAGAACCCAGATGTCCCTTAACAGAAGAATGGATACAGAAAATATGGTGCATTCACATAGTGGAATACTACTCAGCTATTAAAAACAATGACTTCATGAAATTCTTAGGCAAATGGATGGAACTTGAAAATATCATCCTGAGTGAGGTAACTCAATCACAAAAGAAAACACACAGTATGTACTCACTGATAAGTGGATATTAGCCCAAAAGTTTGGAATACCCTAGATTCAATTCACAGACCATATGAAACCTAAGAAGAAGGAAAACCAAAATGTGGATGCTTCAGTGCTTCTCAGAAGGATGAACAAATTACTCACAGGAGCAAATATGGAGACAAAATATGGAGCAGAGACTGAAGGAAAGGCTGTACAGAGAGTGCCCCACCTGGGGATCAATCCCATATACAATCACCAAACTCAGATGCTATTGTGGATGCCAGGAAGTGCTTGCTGATGGAAGCCTGATTTGGCTGTCTCCTGAGAGGCTCTGCCCGAGCCTGACAAATACAGAGGTGGATGCTTGAAACCAACCATTGAACTGAGCCCTGGTGTCCCCAATGGAGGAGTTGGAGAAGGCACTGAAGGAACTGATGGGGTTTGCAGCCCCATGGAAGGAGCAACAGTTTAAATAGGCCAGACTGCTGTAGAGCTCACAGGGACTGGACTACCAACCAAAGAACACACATGAAGGGACCCATGGCTCTGGCTGCTTATGTGGCAGAGGATGGCCTTGTTGGACATCAGTGGGATGAGAGGCCCTTGGGCCTGAGGTTGTTCAATTCCCTAATGTAGGGGAATACCAAGGGGAGAAGACAGGACTGGGTAAGTGCATGGGGGAGCACCCTCATAGAGGCAGGGGATATGGGATAGGGGGTTTCACAAGTGGAGACCTGGAAAGGGGAAAACATTTGAAATGTAAATAAAGAAAATATCCAATAAAAATATGAACAGCAAAAATAAAATAAAATAAAAGTTGCGTATTACCTGATTAAAAGTAAAAGACATTGTGAAAATCCTAATGCACTGAATACAAAGGAAATCGTGTTTAATGTAAAATTGGAATGAAAGAGGGTGAAGAATTTTCTGTGGAGCTAAACTCCAAAGGATGTTGCACATGCTGTCACCAGAAACTTTGGGGACCTCACATAAAGTACAGGAAAATTGGAGGTCCACCCTATGGCTTTTCATTCTTATTAATAAAGGAATTTTAAAACTCAAAATTGTCCTGCAGGACAATATTATTAGAATTCAGGAGAAAAAAAGGAAGCAAATTGTATTTTGGGAAACCACAATATGTGTGTTGTGGTAGAGAGTGACATGTAGTAGAAAAACCATGTTGCTAAGGTCAAAGTCTGACTTTACTGGCAAGCCCTTAGGTTAGTGCAAAATGGTGGGCTCTGTCTGTCAGTGGGGCTTCCTTTTCTCTACCTGGGGATCCTGGATCACTATAACTACCTAAGGAATGTCACATAGACCCCAGGAAATTACAGGTGCAACTCTCACCCCACCCCCAACCCCCATAAGAAACCTGTTCGGCAAATACCTGATATTCCTGGAATGCCTCCCCAAGCATCTCAGTACCTTAGCCTTCATCTAATGACCTTTGCCCACTCTGGATATTTCTGACCCCTTCCCCAAAGCTTTATAACCATTAATTAACCCAAATAAAATTGATTTGTTTCCCCCCCAAAGTTAATCCTAAAGCATTATCATTTGTGTTTGTACTCATGGGTCTTCTGACCACCCGGTTCATTGCCCCTGTTCCATTTGTCCTCATGGACCAATATTGGCTTATGATCCCTTGAGACTGGTAGGGTCACAGCTGGTTCCCAAACAGACACCAGAAATTTGTGATTACCCCTCCCCTAAAACAAAAGGGGATAGCAGCATCTTGCCTGATCATCTTGACCTGAGGATCAGTCTGTCTCCTTTCCTTTCTTTGCTATACACTTTCCTGTGGAACTAGAAAATGGTTTGTCAAACATCTGACACGTCTCTGTTGGGCAACTCCCCAATATTAGCCCAAGGTTTCTATACCCTCTTTCCAGACCCTGATAGCCCAATTGGTTATAGGCAATGACCTTTTAGCCTCTCAGAAACTAAGATAAAGAGGAGGCATACTTTCTCAAGCAGAGAATCCTGGTGGTGTGCCAAGTAAACTGCAAAGCTGATGAAGTGGCCTTTCTGCTCCTTTTCTCATGAGAAAGTAACTTTGTTTATGGTTTAATTAAACATCACTCCAAAGAGCTGGACTGCAGGGCTGGCGAGATGGCTCAGTGGGTAAGAGAACTGACTGCTCTTCTGAAGGTCCTGAGTTTGGATCCCAGCAACCACATGGTGGCTCACAACCATCCATAATGACATCTGACACCCTCTTGAATTACGCTGGAATGAGCAGGGCTGGAGGGAGTGGGCCCAGAGAGAGCAGGGCTGGCAGAGGTCCTGAGTTCAGTTCCCAGCACCCACACACATGATGGCTCACAAACATCTGTACAGCTACAATGTACTCATACACATAAAATAAATAAAAATAAATAAATAAAAAAAAGAGAATTGGACAGATTTCTCAGTCTGCAAGAAAGTTTGGGTCACCTTGAACCAAGATAAGCTATTGCTAGGTAAACAGCACCTTGTGGGAACCAGTAACCATGGGAAACCTTTATTCTACTCTCTGTATAAAGATGCTGGAATATTCAATAAACTATGCATTGGCATGCTGTTGTTGTGCATTCCTTGTGTCCTGTTTATGCGACTCCACCCTGGGGACCATAGTGCGCTAGCCTTTGACAAGTGGGGCTGGATTAGAAGGAACTGAATAACGAAGGACATTTTGCAAGACGACTAGAACTTTGGTGAGTAAACCTTGTTATAAAGGAATGAATCTTTGCTTAAAAACTCATTGTGCAAGGAACTTACCAAAAATACCTCTCTATTACAGGGACAAAGGATAAGCTATCTATTCCTAATATTTCCTCTCTGAAGCATTTATGATTTCTGTTCTGCAACATGTATATAGGTGTATGAGTATGTATGCAAACATGTATGAATATATGTCAAGTTGATTATGACTGAAGGTCTGGCCTGCCCAGAGAGAATGTGTATATATGTATGTTTGAAGGTATAATTGACTGTGAATGTTTGTCTGTATAAGCATCTTAATTCTTTTCCTTTCCTTTAAAGGAAAACCAGCAATCAATCTTTTCACTTAATTCCAGCTGCTAAGCAGTATGTGTTAATTGCCAGATATTAGCGCTTATTAACATACAAGTAGTAAAGAATTAAGAAAAATTTTGTTTTGTTTTGTTTTTTGTTTTTTGAGACAGGGTTTCTCTGTATAGCCCTGGTTGTCCTGGAACTCAATCTGTAGACCAGGCTGGCCTCAAACTCAGAAATCTGCCTGCCTCTGCCTCCCAAGTGCTGGGATTAAAGGTGTGCGCCACCACTGCCAGGCGTTAAGAAAGATTTAAGTTCTTAGGCCAGAATAGTAAGAAAGAGTTAAGTTCACAGAAAGGAATAATATTTACTAAAGCACAGAGTTACAGAGAAAAGAAGTCAGAGATTTTAAACCACAGAATAGGCAATAAGGTTTTTAGAATCTTTTAAAAGTTATCAGTAAGAATTCATTATCGATTTTGGAAATTGGCGAAGAATGAAAAGAAATGTAGAAAAGGCTGTTCAGTAAGGGGAGAAAATTCCTATAAAGTTTGGATAATTTGGTTACCCTTGTTTCTACAGAGGATGAGCATAAAACTTTGCATACTAATGTTAACAGATTACACGTACAATATCAAATTCCTTACAAACAAGGCAAGGTTATTATTTCATATTGTCCCATCTGTAAACCTATATGTATTTGCATGGTCCTACAAGGAGTTAATGTTTACAGGGAAAAGCAAATGAGATTTGACAAATGGATGTCACTCACATACCTGGATTTGGAAGATATTGTTATATGCATGGATCTATTGACACACTTTCTAAATTTATATGGGGCACATCAGTTACTGGAGAATTGCGAATCATGTATATATGGGCAGGCTTTGGGAGAAAAATTTTACTTATGTTTTATAAAAATATAAGGAGAAAGGGAATGTATTCAGTGGATGTATAGTCAGGTGTGGGGGGAAGGGGTGACTCTATGGTCCCTTCACCATGCTGAAGCATTCCATCCCCTTGAGGGACCAGCCATACAAACATATAATATAGAATAGAGATTATTCAGGGCATGTGGGGGAAGTTGAGAGAGTAATAGAGACAGAGAAAGGCAGAGGGAGAGAGAGAGAAAGAGAGAGAGAGAGAGAGAGAGAGAGAGAAAGAGAAAGAGAAGGGAATATAGAGGAGTAGAGGCCAGCCTTAAAAAGCAGGGGTGGGGGGGAGTAGCCCCTTTTTTAGTGAGTCAGGCACACCTGGCTCTTTCCAGGTAACTGTGGGATAGAGTCCAGACAAAATGCCAATATTCCCCTGATTTGGTTTAATTAGGAAGAGGTGATGGTGGAGCAGTAATAGGGTTGTCATGATCTTTAGCTACTTCCTGTTGATTTTGGGGTGATGTGTCTCTAAAAATCTAGGAAAATGTGTATGAGAATGTTTGTCCAGTCTTAGGAGAGTTGGCTGTTTCCTTGCTGTCCAGGGTCTGTGGAGCCATCTGTGGATAGATCACAAGGAACAGGTTCTGTAGAAGCACCTGTGTCTGTGAGAGGATATCGGAACATCTGTGGTTTGCTTCTCTGGAGCTGTCCTAGATGTAGTAAATGCCTGGACTTGACAAGATGCTGAAACACACACATATATATTATAGGTAGAGAATAAAGTTAAGTACGTTTGGTAAAAAGAAATTTTTTCATAGGTGTACATTTGAAACCCTTAGGTCTTGGTGGTTGGGGTGAATTTCAATTTCAGGGCACAGGAGAGAAATCTCACCCTCTGGAGTAGGTAGGTATACTTATCTGAATGGAGTCTATTTGGCCCATGAGAGGTAGATCTGTGTGGGTTTCCTGTAGCTTATGTTTACAAAAGAGATAAATTTGTTTTTGGTTTTTTTTTTTTGGTTTTTTTTTTTTTTGGTTTTTTGAGACAGGGTTTCTCTGTGTAGCCCTGGCTGTCCTGGAACTCACTCTGTAGACCAGGCTGGCCTCGAACTCAGAAATCCACCTGCCTCTGCCTCCCAAGTGCTGGGATTAAAGGCGTGCGCCACCACCGCCCGGCGATAAATTTGTTAACAACTGAAAAGGAACACAAAACATTTTGTAGAGCAGAAAGAACAAGAAGGGCTTTTTTTCTTCTGTCTAGGAAACTGAATAAACGTAGAAATAAACAATTTTAAGTTTATAGTTGAGAGACAAAGAAAACTCAAATCCTTGACTTTGTGAATACTGTTGATCATATAGCAAAAGAAACACCTTAAGGCTATAGTTAAAGTACAATCAAATGAAATGTATATTTGAGTTTGATAACTTATAATGTAGATTCAGCATGAGAAACACTTTACATTTAGTTAAAAGACAGTCAAAAAATTTAAAATTTGAACTTGTGATTATATACTTGGATCATACAGTAGAATATTTTATTAGGGTTAGGCAAATTTATAAGAATTCAAATAATGTTAGGACAGTGGCATAGCAAGAAGAGGAAATACGAAGCATTTAGTTGCTGGAAACTTAGTTTAGGTAAGGAAGTAACATCTGTGGAAGCTTACATCTGAATTTGTGTAACATATATTGTGAAGTCTGTAAGAAATCTGGCAGTCAGAAACTGGAAACAACCCAGATGTCCCTTATAACCTCCTCCATTATCCAAGCCACTGCCAGCCTCTGCCTAGAAGCCACTATCCCACTTGGGGAGCTAAACAAAGGCTCTCTGCAGACTGTCACTTCAAAGCAGCAGCTTAGAAGTCCACCCACAGCCAGAAGGCTTATGACTTGCTGAGACTCTGGCACAGGAGCTATACTGCCATGTTTACATTATGCAAATATCATGGAACCTATTGACTTGCTTTCATGTCTGTATAAAAACCTGGCTCCCGCAGTAAAGTTTGAACCTTGATCAGACTGCTAGTCTCGGTTTCATTATTTCTGATGCAATTTGAACCCTTTCTTTCCAGGTCCCTGTCCTCCATCTGAGAAGAATCCAGTTCCTGAAAAAGCAGGCAGTTTCAGTCCCTCAGCAGAAGGATGGATACAGTAAATATGGTACATCTACAAAATGATGTACTACTCAGCTATTAAAAACAATGAATTTATGAAATTCTTAGGGAAATGGATGGATCTGGAGAATATCATCCTAAGTGAGCTAACCCAGTCATAAAAGTACACACATGGCATGCATTCTCTGATAAGTGGAGATTAGCCCAGAAGCTTGGAATACCCAAAATACAATCCACAAACCACAAGAAACTCAAGAAGAAGAAAGACCAAAGTGTGAATACTTTGTTCCTTCCTAAAAGGGGGAACAAAATACCCATGGAAGGAGTTGAAGAGACAAACTATGGAGCAGAGAGTGAAGGAAGGACAATCCAGAGACTTTTCCACCTGGGAATCCATCCTGTATTCAATCATCAAATCCAGACACTATTGTGGATGCCAACAAGTGCTGGCTGACAGGAGCCTGATACAGCTGTCCCCTGAGAGGCTTTGACAGTACCCGACTAATACAGAAGTAGAGGCTCACAGCCATCCATTGGATTGAGCACAGGGTCCCCAGTGAAGGAGCTAGAGAAAGGACCCAAGGAGCTGAAGGGTTTACAACCCCTTAGGACAAACAATAATATGAACTAACTAATACCCTCAGAGCTCCCAGGGACTCAACCACCAACCAAGGAGTACACATGGTGGGACTCATGGCTCCAGCTGCATGTGTATAGTAGAGGATGGCCTAGTTGGTCATTAATGAGAGGAAAGGCCCTTGGTCCTGTGAAGGTTCTATGCCCCAGTGTAGGGGAATGCCAGGGCCAAGAAACAGGAGAGGGTGGGTTGTTGAGCAGGTAGGAGGGAGGGAGCAGGGTTTTTAAATTTTATTTATTTTTCTTTTTTCTTTCTTTTTTCTTTTTTTTTTCCAGAGAGGAAACTAGGATAGGAGATATCATATGACATGTGGATAAAGAAAATATCTAATAAAAAAATTAAAAAGAAAAAAGAAATCTGGCAGTCTTAGCTAGTTAACAAATTTATTGATGAGCAAATATAGTGGTGGATTACCTTAGGGTAAGGATCTAAGTCTGTTTTCTAGCTGTCATTCTAGAGTTACCGTAGCTGTCAATGTAGTCAGATATCTGGGGAAGAGTAAATTATAATCTAGGAGTCAGAAAGTAATTGAAAATGACAAACTTCATCTGTAGTCCACTACCTAAAGAATTCCCAGGTCCCTGTGTTCTCCATGGCAACTTGGGTACAGTTAGTCAGGCTGTGAATCCGAGAAGCTGAAAAGCTTTTTATTTGTGGAATACATACATGTGAAATGAGAAATGACCCGCTTTGACTAAGGTAATATGAGGCATTTGATTTTCAGGGTATATGATTTTTTTTCCCACAGTGTAGACCAATCCCGGAGACGGCAATGGTGGTGTTTTTCAGTAATTACAATATCACAATCCAGGCAATCTTTTGTAGCTGTGTTCATTATCTTCTTGGAGACCTTGGGGATAACTGTCAGCCTTTGGGAGTCTTGTCTGTCATAAGTTTAAATATTAATACATTAGGAGATTTCTGACAAGACTGAGAGCAGTATCTATTGCACATAATCTGAGTTAGACAACTTGTGTTTGTTAAATTATTTGTTTGAGAATATATATAGTAAATAGAGCACGCTATAATTTAATCTGGACCATAATGGAAAGAAATTAGAAAGCTGACAGCTGCTGTGTGACCTGTGGGCTGGGACACAAAGCAAGTGTGTTCAAGGAACTTTAAGCCAGGGACTAAGTGTGCAGGCATGCAGGTCCATTTTCCAGTCTGTGTCAGTGCGGGTTTGGTAGCTGGGCAGTTCAAAGTGGCCTGGGAACTCGGGTGTGGGAACTCTGTGGTGGAGGCAGAGGCAGAGGCAGATGCAGTGGTCATCATACCACAATACAGGCAATAGGGGTTTTCAGACTGCGAGTGCTGTAGGCCCAACAGAAGAATTTGACAGGAAACACAGTAGCCATTGATGCTCCATCTATATCTAGCAGTAAGAGCCAGTCCCTTACTTTAGCACAGTTTGCTATTAATATTTTATAATATTTAATGAAAGTATAAAATATCAAGCTTGGGCACAAGCTCTGCAGCGAGTCCCACAACACCCAGGGGAAGCTTCACTCCCAGGCGCTCTGATACTCTCAGGATCAGAGGTGAGGAGGACAAAACATCTGTCCCAACACCAGGACCAGCAGGACCAGACACACAGGAACTCCACCAGCAGAGTGGCTCAGGTTCCTTCCAGTCTCTCTGGGCTGGTGTCCTGAGTGGACCTTGGGCCCAGGCTCTGCAGGCAGTCCCACAACACCCAGAGGAAGCTGCTGTACTCCCAAGTGCTCTAACTATTCCAGGGTCACAGGATTCCAGAATCACAGGTTCACAGAGACAACTTGACTCTGAGGAGTTCTGACAAACCAGGATCACAGGAAGGACAGGCTCCAGTCAGATTTAGCAAGGGCAGGTAGCAGTACAGATAACCAGATGGTGGGGGCAAGCATAAAAAAATAAACACACAAACCAAGGTCACTTGGCATCATCAGAACCCAATTCTGCCACCATAGCAAGTCCTGGACACACTATCATACCAGAAAAGCATGACTCAGATCTACAGTCACTTCTCATGATGATGATACTGGACTTTAAGAAAGACATAAATAGCATTCTCAAAGAAATACAGGAGAACACAAGTAAACAGCTAGAGGCTCTTAAAAAGGAAACACAAAAATCCCTTAAAGAATTATAGGAAAACACAATCAAACAGGTGAAGGAAATGAGCAAAACCATCCAGAATCTAAAAATGGAAATAGAAACAATAAAGAAATCAGAAAGAGAGACAACCCTAGAGATACAAAACCTAGGAAAGAAATCAGGAGACACAGATGCAAGCATCACCAACAGAATACAAGAGATAGAAGAGAGAATCTCAGGGGCAGAAGACACCATAGAAAACATTGACACAAGAGTCAAAGAAAATACAAAAAGCAAAAAGCTCCTAACCTAGAACATCCAGGAAATCCAGGATGCAATGAGAAGACCAAACCTGAGGATAATAGATATAGAAGAGAGTGAAGACTCCCGATGTAATGGGCCAGTAAATATCTTGAACAAAATTATAGAAGAAAACTTCCCTAACCTAAAGAAAGAAATGCCCATGAACATACAAGAAGCCTACAGAACTTCATATAGACTGGACCAGAAAAGAAATTCCTCCTGACACATAATATTCAAAACACCAAATGCACTAAACAAAGAAAGAATTTTAAAAGCAGTAAGGGAAAAAAGGCAAGTAACATATAAAGGCAGGCCTATCAGAATTACGCCAGACTTCTCACCAGAGACTATGAAAGCTAGGAGATCCTGGGCAGATGTCATACAGACCCTACAAGAACACAAATGCCAGTCCAGGCTACTATACCCAGCAAAACTCTCAATTACCATAGATGGAGAAAACAAATATTCCATGACAAACCAAAATTTACACAATATCTTTCCACAAATCCAGTCCTACAAAGGGTAATAGATGGAAAACATCAACATAAGGAGCAAAACTATACCCTATAAGAAGCATGAAAGTAATCTTTCAACAAATCCACACAAATCTAATCCAATCTCTTACAACAAAAACAACAGGAATTGACAATTAACTTTTCTTAATATCTTAATATGAAAGTTAATATTACCAACATATCCTAAATATGAGGAATTAGAAATTTGTTGATTGTCATCCAATGGCCCCTTTAATTTGGTAATTGGAGAAATAAGTCCAATATTGTACAATCTATATACACTTTCAGCTTGTTTTTGATACTATCTTGCTGTGTACACATAAGGGTCTTAAAACCTTGCTTCTCCTATCTCAGCCTCTCTATTAGTATTATTGTTTATTTTATATTTTTACACTATACTATGGTTTTCAGAATAGCTTACATATTCCAAAAGTATTTATATACCCAAGGGAGATATAGACTATTAACTTGGGAGGTGGCTTGTAGGAAAGAGAACAACAAAGAGTGAGACTGAATGTTTTGCTTGACATTTGTAGCTCTTGTATCAAGTTTGAAGAAGAGGACTTCATAAGTTACTCTTTCTATGAGATGAATGCTTTTCCAAATTATCACAGCTAATGAAACACACCTAATGTCTGTGCCACCCTCCAAGCAGAACCATTGTTCATTGAAACAGTTGGTGAATGACTTTATGGATAGACCATCTTAATACACACACACACCAGCTTAGCTACGATGGAGGTAAAATCCTTTGGTGATGTCAGGGTAAATGTCTAAAAATTGTTCTTATTTTGGGCTTGTATCACAGTAAGAGCCAAGATTTTAAACTTTACTAAATGCAAAACAAACAAACAAACAAACAAACAAAAAGACCTTATATATTTATGTTCATTTAAGAAAGTCCTAGTAGTGATGTATTATTTTGAAATATACAGTTAATCTGTTTGGAGTTATTTAAAATTTATATTGACACGTATTTTCATCATTATTGCTGTAGACAAGCATCTACATAAGACTGTTAAATTGATTGTAGTTTTATATCAAACAACTTTTATAATACTCATTTTTATTGTAAGACTGGCCAGATTCTATCTCATGACAGTGAACCTCTATTGGCCTTTTTAAGTTATACTTTTAACCATGAGAACCAACTAGAGATGTTGGTCCCTGCTAGTGATTGTTATGTAGGCATCAAAATCTGAACAGAGGCCAGCAGCCCTAAGCCAGTAGGTGACCTGGCTGATTTTTAAAAACCTTTTAAATGGGCTTTTCAGGCTTATTTTTCTACTCAACAAAACTGGAAAAGCTGGATGAAATGGAAAATTTTCTAGACAGAACCAGGTACCAAAGTTAAATCAAGATCAGATTAACGATCTAAACAGTCCCATATCTGCTCATGAAATAGAAACAGTCATTAATAGTCTCCCAACCAAAGAAAGCCTAGGACCAGATGGGTTTAGTGGTTTCAGAGTTTTATCAAACCTTCAAAGAAGACCTAATACCAATACTCAAACTATTCCACGAAATAGAAACAGAAGGCACTCTACCCAATTCGTTCTATGAAGCCACAATTACTCTTATACCTAAACCATACAAAGACATAACAAAGAAAGAAAACTTCAGACCAATTTCCCTTATGAATATCGATGCAAAAATACTCAATAAAATTCTTGCAAACAGAATCCAAGAACACATCAAAATGATCATGCAGGGATGGTTCAATAATTGGAAATCCATCAACGTAATGCACTATATAAACAAGCTCAAAGAAAAAAAACCATATGATCATCTCGATGCTGAAAACGCATTTAACAAAATCCAACATCCCTAAAAGTCTTGGAAAGATCAGGAATTCAAGGCCCATACTTAAACATAGTAAAAACAGAAAACCAATTATACAGAAAACCAATAGTGAACATCAAACTAAATGGAGAGAAACTTGAAGCAATCCCACTAAAATCAGGGACTAGACAAGGCTGCCCACTCTCTCCCTACCTCTTCAGCATTGTACTTGAAGTCCTATCCAGAGCAATTAGACAACAAAAGGAGATCAAAGGGATATGAAATAGAAAGGAAGGAGTCAAATTATTGCTATTTGCTGATGATATGATAGTATATTTAAGTGATGCTAAAAATTCCACCAGAGAGCTCTTAAACCTGATAAACAACTTCAGCAAAGTAGCTGAATATAAAATTAACTCAAGCAAATCAGTAGCCTTCCTCTACACAAAGGATAAACAGGCTGAGAAAGAAATTAGGGAAACAACACTCTTCACAATAGTCACAAATAATATAAAATACCTTGGTGTGACTCTAACTAAGCAAGTAAAAGATCTGTTTGACAAAAACTGAGGAAGGAAATTGAAGAAGATATCAGAAGATGGAAATATTACCCATGCTCATGGATTGGCAGGATTAATATAGTAAAAATGGCCATCCTGCCGAAAGCAATCTACAGATTCAATGCAATCCCCATCAAAATTCCAACTCAATTCTTCACAGACTTAGAAACAGCAATTTGCAAATTCATCTGGAAGAAGAAAAAAAAAACAGAATAGCCAAAACTATTCTCAACAATAAAGGAACTTCTGGTGGAATCACCATCCCAGACCTTAAGCTGTACTACAAAGCAATTGTGATAAAAAACTGCATGGTATTGGTACAGTGACAGGCAGGTAGATCAATGGATTAGAATTGAAGACCCAGAAATGAACCCACAAACCTATGGCCACTTGATCTTTAACAAAGGAGCTAAAACCTCCCATTGGAAAAAAATACAGCATTTTTTTTCTTTTTTCTTTTTTTAAAGATTTTTCTTTATTTACATGTCATATGATTTCTCCTTTTCCAGTTACCCCTCCAAAAAACAAACAAACAAACAAACAAAAACAAGAACAAACCCCTGTTGCCTGCCCCCTCCCCATGCTTGCCACCCCACCCTCTCCCACTTATTAGCCCTGGTATTCCCAACACTGGGGCACAGAATCTTCACAGGGCCAAGGGCCTGTCCTCCCATTGATGATCGACTTTGCAGTCCTCTACTATACACATGCTACCAGAACAATCAGTCCCACCATGTATAGACCCTGGTTGGTGGTTTAGTCCCTGGGAGCTCTGAGGGTACTAGTTAGTTCATATTGTTGTTTGTCCTAAGGGGCTGCAAACCCTTCAGCTCCTTTGGTCTTTTCTCTAACTCCTTCATCGGGGACTTTGTACTCAGTTCAATGGATGGCTATGAGCCTCTACATCTGTATTAGTCAGGTACTGTCAAAGCCTCTCAGAAGACAGCTATATTAGGCTGGCTTGTCCTTCCTTCAGTCTCTGCTCCATAGTCTCTGCAACTCCTTCCATGGGTAATTTGTTCCACCTTTTAAGAAGGAATTAAATGTCCACATTTTGATCTTCCTTCTTCTTGAGTTTCTTGTGGTTTGTGGTTTGTTCTCCTGTATTCTGAACTTCTGGGCTAATAACCATTTATCAGAGAGTGTATACCATTTGTGTTCTTTTGTGATTGGGTTACTTCACTCAGATGATATTCTCCAGATCCATCCATTTCCCTAAGAATTTCATAAATTCATTGTTTTAAATAGCTGAGTAGTACTCCATTGTGTAGATGTACCACAATTTTTGTATCCACTCCTCTGTTGAGGGACATCTGGGTTGCTTCCAGTTTCTGGCTATTATAAATAAGGCTGCTATGAACATGGTGGAGCATGTGTCCTTATTACATTGTTGGAGCATCTTCTGGGTATATTTCCAGGAGTGGTATAGCTGGGTCCTCCGGTAGAACTGTGTCCAATTTCTGGAGGAACCGCCAAACTGATTTCCAGAGTGGTTGTGCTAGCTTGCAATTCCACCAGCAATGAAGTAGTGTTCCTCTTTCTCCACAACCTCTCCAGCATCTGCTGTCCCCTGAGTCTTTTATCCTAGCCAATCTGTCTGGTATGAGGTGGAATCTCACAGTTGTTTTGATTTGCATTTCCCTGATGACTAAGGATGTTTAACATTTCTTTAGGTGCTTCACAGCCATTCAACATTCATCAGCTGAGAATTCTATACCCCATTTTTAATAGGGTTATTTGTTTCTCTGGAGTCTAACTTCTTGAGTTCTTTGTATACATTGGATATTAGCCCTCTATCAGATATAGGATTGGTAAAGATCTTTTCCTAAATTGTTGGTTGCCCTTTTGTCCTATTGACAGTGTCTTTTGCCTTACAGGAGCTTTGCAACTTTATGAGATCCCATTTGTCAATTCTTGATCTTAGAGCATAAGCTATTGGTATTCTGTTCAGGAAAATTTCCCCTGTGCCTATGTGCCCGAGGTTCTTGACCACTTTCTTTTCTATTAGTTTCAGTGTATCTGGTTTGAATCACATGGTCTGGAGAAGTCACAAGTACAAGGAATCTCATGGCTGGGGAAAAGATTAATGTAGTGTTAGATCTATCCAATCTAGGCATACACCTTATAAATAATTGTAAGTGAGTTGTGTGGTTTTTGCATAGGCTTATTAGGGGTAGAGATTTACAGCAATACAAGAGCACACTAAAGGATCATTCAACATGATCAAGTAAGCTTTATCCCAGGGATGCATGCATGGTTAAATACACCAAAATCCATAAATGTAATCCACTATATAAACATTTGAAAAAAGTTACATAATCATCTTATTAGATGCTGAAAAATCCTTTGGCAAAATACAACATGCCTGCATATTAAAAGTATTGGAAAGGTCAGGAATTCAAGGCACATACCCAAATATTATAAAAGCATTATACAGCAGACCAATGATCAACATCAGATTAAGTGGAAAGAAACTTGCAGCAATCCCACTAAAATCAGGGACAAGGCTGCCAACTCTCTCCCTATCTATTCAATATAGTACTTGAAGATTTATCTAGAGCAATAAGACAACAAAAGGAGGTCAAAGGGATACAAATCAGAAAAGAAGAAGTCAAGGAATCACTATTTTCAGATGATATGATAGTATACATAAGCAACCCCAAAGTACCAGAGTATTCCTACATCTGATAAACAACTTCAGCAAAGTGGCTGAATGTAAAATTAACTCAAACAAATCAGTATTCTTCCTCTACTGAAAGAATAAACTGGCTGAGAAAGAAATTAGAGAAATAGCACCATTTACAGTAGTCAAAATTAATATAAAATACCTTGGTGTTACTCTAACCAGCAATTGAAAGATCTAAATGACAAGAACTTCAAGTGTCTGAGGAAAGAAATCAAAGAATCCCGTAGAAGATGGAAAGATTTCCCTTGCTCATGGATCAGTAGAATTAACATAGTGAAAATGGCCATTTTATCAACACCCATCTACAGATTCAATGCAGTCCCCATCAAAATTCCAATCAATTTTTCACAGAGATAGAAAGAGCAATTCTCAACTTCATAAGGAATAACAAACAACACAATATAGTGAAAAATTTCAACAATAAAAGAACTTCTGTAGGAATCACATTCTCTGATATCAAGTGGTACTACAAAGCAACAGTGATTTAAAAAACTGTGTGGCATTGGTAAAGAGACAGAGAAATTTATCAGTGGAATATAATTGTAGACAAAGAAATAAACCTACACACCTATGATCACCTGATCTTTGACAAAGATGCTAAAACCATACAGTGGAAAAAAAAAAGCACCTTCAACAAATGGTGCTGGTCTAACTGGCATTCTGTAGAATAATGCAATTGATCCATTTTTTATCTCCTTTACAAAGCTCAAATCCAAATGGAACAAGGACCTCCACATAAAAATAAGGTTCAGTAAATCAAATAGAAGAAAAAGGGGGAAATAGCCTCAAACTCATCGGCACAGGGAAAAATTTCCTGAACAGAGCACCAATGATTTTGGCACTAAGCTCAGCAATTGGCAAATGGGACCTCATGAGACTGAAAAGCTTCTGTAAGGCAAAGAACACTGTCTACAGGACAAAATGACAACTTACAGATTGGGAAAATTGGACAACATGCTCAGTCATCAGGAAAATGCAAATCAAAGCAACTCTGATATTCTACCTTATATGAATCAGAACAGATGAGAGAAAAACCTCAGGCAACAGCAGGTGCTGCCGAGGATGTGGAGAAAGAGGAACACTCCTCCATTGCTAGTAGGATTGCAAGCTGGTTCAAATATTTTGGAAATCAATATGTCAGTTCCTCAGAAAATTAGATATACCACTCCTGGTCTTATTTCCAAAAGATTCTCCATTATCCCACAAAGACACTTGCTCAATATGTTCATAATAGCTTTTTTTATGATAATCAAATGCTAGAAACAACCCAGATGTCCCTTAATGGAAGAATGGATACAGTAGATGTGTTACATTTACACAATGGAGTACTACTCAGCTATTAAAAATGTGGACTTCATGAATTTTACAGACAAAGAGGTAGACCTAGAAAATATCATCCTGAGTAAGGTAACACAGACCCAAAAGGACATACATGGTCTGAACTCACTGATAAGTGGTTATTAGTCCAAAACCTCAGAATACCCATGATAGAACTCACAGACCATATGAAGCTCAAGAAGAAGGAGGCCAAAGTATGGATGGTTCAATATCACTTAGAAGGGGAAACAGAATAATTATGGGAGTCAGGGGAGGAAGAGGGGAAAAAGGGGGGTCAGGATCAAGTATGGGAATAGATAGAGAGAAGTCCAGAGGGTTAGCAGAAGGAATATAAATATGTAGCATTGAGGATGGGGGTTAGGGAATGGAAGGAGGAGGTGAAACCACTAGAAAGTGCCAAATCCAGGGATGCAAGAGGCTCCCAGGACCCAATGGGGATGACATTAGCTGAAATGCCCAACAGTGAGGAGGTAGAACCTGAAGAGATCACCTCCAGTAGATAGATATGAATATGGCCCCCCAGCTGAGGGATGGGCCCACCCACACATCTCAAAAATTTTAACCCAGAATTGTTCCTGTCTAAAGGAAATGCAGGACAGAGACTGAAGGAAAGGCCATCCAAAGACTGCCCCATCTTGGGATCCATCTCGTCTGCAGACACCAAACCTCTATACTATTTCTGATGCCAAAATGTGCTTGCAGACAGGAGCCTGGTATGGCTGTCCTCTGAGAGGTTCTGCTAGCACCTGCTTAAGATGAATGCAGATATTCACAGCCAATCATTAGACTGATCCTGGGGGCCATAACAGAAGAGTCAGGGGAAGGACTGAAGGAGCTGAAGTTTATTGCAACCCCATAGAAAGAACAACAGTATCAACTAACTGGACCTCCAAGAGCTCCTGGGTACTAAACCACCAACCAAAGAGTATACATGGATGGGTCCATGGCTCCAGCTACATGTGTAGCAGAGGACTGTCTCATCCTGCATCAGTGGGAGGGGAGGCACTTGGTCCTGTGGAGGCTTGATGCCCCAGAGAAGAAGGATGCTCTAGGCATGAGGCAGTAGTAGGTAGGTGGGTGGGGGAGAATGCTTTTATAGGCAAAGAAGAAGGGGAATGAACTGAGGGGTTCATGGAAGTAGGACCAGGAAGGGGGGCAACATTTGAAATGTAAATAAATAAAATAATTATAAATAAAAAAAGAAATTGTTGACAACAGTAAAGTTTTGGTGAGACAAAAAGAAAGGAGACCGGCATAGTAGAGAAAGGTTGAGTATGCCTAGTGATCTTCTGAAGTGAATAGAGTTATATTTGATTGGGGTCCAATGGGACAGCTGAATGGTAGACTTCACACTTCTCATGTACAAGGCTCTGAATTTGATCCCTGCCACCACAGGGATCAAAATGCCTTTGACAAAAAAAAGAAAAAAAAAGAAAAAAAGGATTTTCATACTGTTGAAATTTAAAATATTTCTCAGTTGTGCTTATTTCCTTTACAGTATAACATGCTTTTCTGTCACTGAATCCTCCCCAGTTTTTCAATTTTGGAGGGTTCGGTTAGACCTAGGTAGACATCCAATCACTGCCAGCTTCCAAGTCAGTTGGTTTGAAAATCTGCCCACAAGCTCACAAGCTGTCTTCCAAATGTCTTCACTCATCAGAGGCCCATTGCTTCAGCGAGAAGATAGTTGATGCAAAGCCTCCTTCCCCAGATTGCTTGGAAATGGGAGAAAACCGTATGTATTTAATGGAATATTAACTAAAGTGAGAGAGGGGGGCTTCATCAGGGAAGCTGGATCTCACT
>NW_022196903.1:122158301-122177571 GCF_008632895.1 Mastomys coucha
GGGGGTGTGGGGGGTGGGGTGCAGGGCGGGAGCTCTGCGGTGGGGTAGGAATGTGCTTTGTATTTTTCTAGTATGGCCTATGTTGGTAAATGTTTTTGGGGGAAGTGCAACCAACATAGAACTTGTTATACACACTTCCAGGGCATGTGGAATTTGCACTCCACTAACTTAGGGGAAGTACTTTAAACAACTTGCTCCCAACAAGCCTTGAGGCTGGGATTTACTGTGCTCACTCACTATAATTAAACTAGAGCAGTGGTGGGTGTTGTAGGTGTTAACTTTCAACTTTCAACAAGTCTTACAGATACTCTCAGGCCTACCCAGTTTACTCCTAAGTACCCTCCTCCACACCTATTTTGGGCCCTTAAACAGGATATAAAACAGACCTTCCTTGGGGCAGATGAGCAGCTGTTTTCTGTTTGCTGCCTCTGACTGTGAATTATGGCCAAGTTCCACCAGTCTCATATTCCCCACAGTAAGCCAGAACACTAGTTTTGTTGGGAAAACTTACAAAAGTAAAGATTTCCTTCGTTCTTCAGGCTTTTCTGTTTTTCCAGGCTAAAAATGGCAGCCAGGTCCTCCCAGCAGTGGCCAAGGTCCATAATGCAACTGAATTTGGTGAAAGTTGCTATATCTGCTGTCTGCACACCGGGCTCTAGAAGCCACCTCAGCCTCTCTAACATTTTCACCTCCTCTGACTAATACCCAGAGAGAAAGCTTGTGAGTAATACTACTGTTTCTCAGATAAGCCAGGTGCTTCTGAGGGTTTAGAGGCTAGATGAACAGCAGAGGGCCTTAAGAGCATTCAGGACTAAGCAATGAGATGGCGAGTGAGGTTCTAGAATGACATCTTTTTCATCACCTTCTGGACCTGAGAACAAAACTTGGCTGCTTGAAACAAAGGCCCTTGAACGTCTTTTCTGCTGACAGTGGCAGCCACCCCCTCCCCTCCTGCTGGTGAGCAAGTCCAAACAGTTCAAGGGCAGAGTAGGGTGTGGTTTGTTGATTGACACATTAAAATTAACAAACATGCTTTTTGTTTCATTATGGTGCCTGTATTCAAAATCCCGTGGCCTAGTTTTAGAATTATGGTATGTTGTTGTGGGCAGTATTCATCCTACTGTATCTCTGAACACCAGATGTGAGACCACTTTAAAGAAAATATTGTCTACTCTGACTCTACTCTCCCACCCCCTGGTAAGAGATATTTTTACTTGCTTGTATGCTTATAATAGCCAGCACATGGAACACAATAATAGGTTTCTCTGCTGACTTAACAAAACTAACTGAAGCAGAGTTAAAAATAGAAAAGCACATTTATTTCAGAACAGTTCCAGAGCAAGTTTGCCAATCTCAGGGGACAAGACTGAAGTCCTGCCCAGGCTGTGACAGGGAAGGTTTTTATAAATTGTAAGTGAAGGAAAAGGATGTGTCTGTCACAAGCAGGGCTTGAGCCCCAGTGTGGTCACCTAGGGGAAGGAAGTTGCTACAGCTGCCATGAATGCTGAACTGGGCTTTTGGTGCCAGGGCTGGGGTGGTGGGAGGTGCGGGGGTCAAGTCGGAGGTTCCAACCAAACATACATCCGCATCCATTAGTGGATGAGTGTTGAAAAATTGTGATACACACTCCCATATATAATAGAATAAATACTATGCATTAGTAAGATAGGATTGGGTAACATCTTTTGTGACAACATGGGTGGACCTGGGTGACATGCTGAGACAAATTAGTCAGGCATTGAAAGCCCAACATTGTTCATCAGTTGTACAGGAGATAGCTAGAAGCAGATAGGAGTTTACACTCTTTTTTTGGATTTGGAAAGATTTTTAAAAACATGATGCAGAACTAGAAATCACAATGAAACCACTCCTTTAAAATATGAAGGGGTTTAGAAATCTCCCAAGATTTACTTTCTGTAGGGTGTGTGAGGAGATCTGAGGAGTGCTCCCAGGGGAAACTCGAATGCTCACAGCAACACAGGACTGAGAAGTGCTGGAGCTGGAAATGAACACATTGAAAATTTATGATGCTATCTTTTTATATTTATTATAACTAGAAAGAATGAAGGTTGGCAGTTCTGTGTGGATCCAAATTCCTAAGGCCACAGTTTAGGGCTTAAAGCCTTCCAATGCTACCTATCCTTTTTCCTGGTTGTTAATGTAATTGAAGCTTCCTGGTATTTTAGTTGTGTGAAAATGAGCAAAATGCAATGGTTAAAGTCAGTGGAAACTTTGTAAAAACTGTAATTTGCACAGAGTAAAATTAATTCATCTGGTATACATTTCCATGAATTTTGAAAACATATAATCTTGCATTCTTCATCAAGTTATACAGGGGCTAGAGAGTTGGCTCAACCATTGAGAGCATTTATTGCTCTTGCAGAGGACTGGGGTTTCATTCCCAGCACCTATGTGGTGGCTCACAAACCACCCCTAACTCTTATTCCAGGGATCCAACATACTTTTCTAGCCTCTTCTAATATTAGGCATGCATGGAATATACGTACATACATACATACATACAGGCAGGCAAAGCATTCTTACATGTAAAATACATAAGACTAAAACAATAGTTCTAAAAGTGTATGAAGAACCCTTACCCTACCCCAGTTTCCCCATTGTCTGTTGCAGACACTCTCACTGCTCCCCTGCTGTAGCCATAAGTACTCCCCTTTCCAGATGCCATAAAATGGATCCATGAAGCAGAGACTTCCAACCTTAGTCTCTCTCTCTCTTCCTTTGTTCCTTTGTTCCTTTGTTCCTTCACTCCTTCCTCCCTCCTTCTCCCTGTCTTTGTTTCTTTGTTTCTTTGTTTCTTTCTTTGTTTCTTTCTTTGTTTCTTTCTTTGTTTCTTTCTTTGTTTCTTTCTTTGTTTCTTTCTTTCTTTCTTTCTTTCTTTCTTTCTTTCTTTCTTTCTTTTTTTCCTTCATGTAGCAAGTGCCTGCAAACAAGACTGCCAACTAGCAGAAAGAAGATCAGTTCTTTTGGACAGATAGGCCATTGGGCTTCCAGGCTCCCAGTGTCTGGGCAAGGACTCCATTGTAATCATTTCCATAGGATGGGGTGTCCTCTACCTTGCTTCCCATATTCCATCTAAAAGAGATCTCTGGGATCTATTTTATCTTTTGTCTATATTTTGAGGGAGGAAGGGTGGTCTCATGAGGACCTGTGGAGTCCTCAGGGAATGAAGGTAGAGGGACAACTGCCTCCTACAGGTGTTCTGCTATTTTTTTTAAGTTATACTTTAGCATACTGTGACATGAGTATTGTAATTTACTTATCAAGGAAGTCTGAGGCCAGCAACAGTTACACAATGGGACTCTATTTACAAAACAAACAAACAAACAAACACTTTCTTTACAATTAAAAGCTGTTTGCTTTGTCAAATAATACAGCACTTAGCAGTTCTGACTATTTTACTTACAATATACTGAAGAGAGGTAACTTGCCCCTATCTCTGTGTTAATTCATGGCATCCAATCCTGCACTTTTGTCCCTGTGCCAAACTAAGCATCCAGCACTCCGCCCTGCCCCTGCCCTCCACCCCCAGATGTATCCTGCCTTTGAAGAGGACAAACAAAAGGCAGCCAGTCCTAGCCTCCAGCATTTACTCCCTGGAGCTGAAACTTGCACTCCCTTCCTGTTAAAATCTAACAGGCAGCACTTCACCTCCAACCTCCACCCTTCCCCACTCCATGCAGATGGCTCCTGCCTTTGAAGAAGGTAGAAATTAGTGTCCTTGAAGTGTTAAGACTTCCATTCTTAAGCTACAGGAAAGAGACAATTAAGTGTTTCCAGACAGCGGTGAGAAGTTTGTAAAAATACACTAGCCTCTGATGGTGGAATGAGTTATTTCTTCCCATGTCAAAAATATCCGTCTCCAGCTGCATGATTTTGTTTCACTGTCTGAACAAACATTATTGGTTATAAAGGAGGGCCCTCCTTTATTCTCTACCCAATCATGCATTGCCACAATTCAAGAGCCTCAGCTTATGAATTCTCCAATATATACCCCAAACTCCTAGATGTGAGTGTTGCATTCATAACCTGTGGAGCAAGGAAGACTGCTATCAGGGTCTGGATTCATATAATGAAGACTCTGTGTTTGCATCAATTTTGTGATTTCTGGTGAACTCCCAGGGTTCCTGCAAACTGGGCATAACATTCTGGGTGCTCATCTGGGATTCCCCAGAAGATCCCCTGAATCTGCAATCCTGAGAGTCTAGTGCCAGTGGGTGAGTGGTGATTGTCAGTATTTCTGTACTGTGTCTGTCTTTTCTGCTCTTACTTTTGGCATTGGGAAAGCCTTGAGGTGTCTGAATAAGCCTCAGAGGGCGACTAAGAGCAGATATGCTGGAAAGTTTCCACCTCAGGGATCAGGGAAATATCCTTGATTCTTAGTGTTTGTTGCTTACTTGTTGGGGAAAGGAATTTGTGATTGAGGAAGAGCAGCTTTCCTCCCCATGTCACCTCCACTTACCAAGGCCTCCACTTACCAAGAGTCTGCAAGACCTAGTGTTTGGGTCTATTTCTGTTTCCAGTAGAGATGTGGCTACTGTGTGTGTGTGTCTACCGTGTTCCTTGTGGTGATTGGTTTCAGGTTGTATTGGACTTTGATGGATGATATGGGACAGGTTGATTCTCACTCCTTCAACATTGTTTTAGCTTTAAGGTTGTTAGAACTAGAGCTTGCAATCTCCCCATGAATATGAGGAGGGGAAAAATGTCCACGTACTGCAGGTCAGAGTGGCCAGCCTTTGGAGTTGATGGCTGCCTGAGGGGACCTTTTACCTCCCCATAGTGTTAGCGGTAGAAGACAGAGAGTTCCAAAAAGCACAAGGACACACAGATCAAGTCCCCTATACAGAAGTTTGGAAGGATTTTTAACCACTGCATATTAAATCCTACCTTTTCTTTCTTGCTAATGCTTCTTTATCACCTAGAACAGTGTAGGACCTGGTGGCAGAAAAATGAAAACAGGAAGTCCTTAGACCTCTTTACTCCACTTTAGGGGATAACACACTTAAGGAGGTCCTATTTCTACCACTTTACACTCAAGCTTCAGTCCAACCTGCACTTCTGCAGATGCCCATTCCAGTACCATCTGTACTCCCATTGGTGCCCACCCCAGTACCACCTGCACTTTCCAGAGAGGAACTACAAAGGAAGTGCTGGCATGACCACCAACCACAGTAGTGTTAACTTCAGGAATGGAAGGTGGTCTGGCACAGGGAACATGAAGCAGGCATGTGGTGCCTCCCGAAGGTGTAGAGCCAGAGGCAGATTCCACTGTTTTACCCCTAGGGTGATGAGGCTAGTTGACCAACAAGGGAATCAACCCCACTATTACTGGCCCTTCACTACTGCTAATCTTTATAATTGGAGGAGAGAGAATGCCAGGTTCTCTGATAATCCTAGAGAGATCATTTGTCTTTTAGACACCATCCTTTTTACCTATCAGCCCACTTGGAATAATTGTCCGCTGCTCTTGCAGATCCTCTTTACCACCAAGGAAAAGGAAAGCATCACTTTGGAGGCAAGAAAGAACGTTTTGAGGGATAACGACACTCCAGCACAGAACTCTGCTGACATAGATGATAGATTTCCCCTCAGGAGACCAGCTTGGGACTACAACACTGATGAAGGTAGGAAACGTCTCTGAGTCTATCACCAGTCTGTAATGGCAGGTCTCAGGGGAGCCACTCAGTGACCCACAAACTTGGCTAGGGTTTATGATGTCAGGCAGAAGGATAATGAAGGCCCAGTAGTTTCTCAAGTTGATTATGGCCACTTTCCACAATTATATGCGCCTAGACCCTAAGGAGGCAGAGAATTCTAACATGGTGTTGGTGGCATTTATAAATTAGTCAGCACCAGATATTAGAAAGAAGTTACAGAAGTTAGAAAGACTAGGGGAGAAGTCATTGAGAGATTTAGTAGAGGTTGCAGAGAATAATAGGGAAACTAAAGATGAGAATAAGATTAAGACAGGGATGATATTAAACAGAGATCTGGCCAAAGTCCTTCTGGCCAATAGTAACCCAGACTAGAGAGAGAGAGGAAGTGCCAGCTCTAGAGTACTGCTGAAGCAAAAGAACCTAAGGGAGGTTGTTGACCAATATTAGATAAGAACCAATGCTTGTTGTAAGGAGAAAGGGCACTGGGCTAGAGAATGTCCAAAGAGGAAGCCAAAGACTATGGTCACCGAGGAAGAAGATTGAATGAAACGGGGCTCAGACCCCCTCACAAGCCCAGGGTAAAGCTTAGAGTGGAGGGGAAGCTTCTAGAATTCCTGGTGGATACTGGAGCTCAAAGTTCAGGGCTCATAAAGCCTGAAGGGCTGCTTTCTACTAAGAAATCCTGAGTCCAAGGAGCCACAGGCACCAGACAATTTTCATGGACTACCCGAAGAACAGTGGACTTGGGAATGGGACAGGTAACCCATCCATTTATAGTCATTCCTGAAGGCCCCTACCTCTTACTGGTAGAGAACTCCTAGCTAAAAGGAGGACCCAAATTCATTTTAAACCTGGAGAAGTCTGATTAATAAATCAGAATAGTGATCTGATCCAGGTGCTGACACTTGATTTGGCCTCTGAGACTGAGTATAGACTATACCATCACCAGCCACCCCCAAGCAAGATTTGGATGTTTGATTAACAAAGTTTCCACAGGCATGAGCAGAAACTGGAGGCATGGGCTTGGCAAAACATCAACTCCCTATGTTTGTAGAGTTTAAATCAGGGGCAGGCCCAGTACTAGTCTGCCAATATCCCATGTCTCAAGAGGCTCAGAAGGGGATCATCACCCCATATCAGAAAACTGCTGGCCCTGGGAGTCCTCAGGCCATGTCAATCAGTCTGGAACTCTCCATTATTGCCTGTGATGAGGCCATAGTCCAATGACTACCACCCATACATGACCTCTGGGAAGTTCACAGCAGAGTAATGGACATGCACCCTAAAGTACCTAATCCTTATACCTTACTGAGCTCATAGCCATCAGATCAGAAATGATATTCTGTCCTTGACCTAAAAGATGCTTTCTTCAGCTTACCCTTGGCTCCCAATAGCCAAAAATATTTTGCCTTTGAATGGTATGATCCCCAAAGAGGCATTAATGGGCAACTCACCTGGACCTGCCTTCCTCAAGATTGCAAGAATTTACCAACTATTTTTGATGAAGCTTTACATGAGAACTTGGGTGAATACCGGGTGAGAACCCAAACATAACCCTTCTTCATTATATAGATGACCTGTTACTTGCAGCAGAAACTAAAGAGTGTTGCAAGAAAGGGACCCAGAATCTTCTACAGGCTCTGGGGAACATGAGATATTTGGTATCTGCCAAAAAAAGTACAACTCTCTAAGACTGATGTCATTTGTCTCAGTCATATTCTGAAAGAGGGCTTGTGATGAGTTTCTACAGTGATAAAAAAAGAGACTGTCCTAAACATCCCTATCATGCCCCCCAAAGCCCAAGACAGGTAAGCAAGTTCTTGGGGTCCACAGGCTTTTGCAAACTATGGATTCCAGACTTTGCAGAAATAACAAAACCCTTATATGAAGGCACAAAGGAAGCCAAGAACTTTGTTTGGATT
Organism: Mastomys coucha; assembly: GCF_008632895.1. Classification (NCBI taxonomy): domain Eukaryota; kingdom Metazoa; phylum Chordata; class Mammalia; order Rodentia; family Muridae; genus Mastomys; species Mastomys coucha. Next base: position 122,165,902 of record NW_022196903.1, read on the forward strand.
CAGGAATACCAAAAGGCTTTTGAGAGAGTAAAGCAGACCCTGCCGTCACCCCCTCTTTTGGGGCTACCAGATATTATTAAGTGAGTTCATCTGTATGTTGATGAACGTAAAGGGATAGCCAAAGAGGTTACTCCCAGTGGAGTGCCTGGAGGTATGTTCGAAGACATAGCAGCAGCCATTGAGTGGTTATTGGATTTTTCATATTGGCTTCCCAAGAACAGTCCAGCAACCAAAAAGAAATCAGCCAGGCTGATTGAGTTGATCATGATCAAGTTGTCATGAAGGCCCCCTAGAGGCTACTCAGTAAGCCCTGGACTTACTGTAGAATGAGTTCTACCCCAGATCCAGGGAGTTTTTATTTTAAACAACTGTAAGAGTCAGGAGGGAAGAAGGGAATGAGAGCTGGTTTCAAGGTAATGGTCACCCAAAGGTTTGATGTCCTAACTTATATGTCAGCTGGGAGGCAAAGCTGTAAAATGCCAACTACTTAGTCCCCAGAAAAAACTGACCAAGCCTTATCTGGGAACTAGAGGCCCTCTTGTTGACCGATGCTACCAATTAATATGCTGGTGTCTATGTGAGAATTCTAGCAAACTGGTAAATATAAATGTGGAACTGATTGCATAGGTGTGGGCCGGTAGAAGCTATCTCTGCAAGATGGACCAGGGTGGCACAGCTCACATGGTAGAAGTTCATATGTCTTGCAGCAATGGCAGCAGCAGCAGAAGCTCATGTGCTGGACTACTTTGATTCTTGTAGCAACCAGCTGAGGGGGCTGGAATGCCTCGAGCTGGTACACACAACATGCAGGGCAGAAGTTGCAACAGGCCTAGGTAAGTTCTGGCTTGCTTGGGGGCATTTGGTGCCAGTCCATGTGGCCATGATCTTGCCACCTCCACTGGTGACTGCTGTGGCGCTCCACAGTTGCTGTTGATAGAATCACTGAGTTCCTGGGTTTTGGCACCAAATGATGTGTTGGAATAGCAGCTCGCATCTGAACATAGCACACTCTAGGCCCAAAACAGTCCCATGTATAAGAGTTTTATTGGGAAAGAGAGGGATGAAGTGGCATCAGAAACAGAATTGGGACAGAGAGAGAAAGAGAGGGGGTGAGAGAGAGAGAGAGAGGGGGGAGGGGCATTCCTCTTATATATATGGATGGTGACATGGTCCCAGATAAAGGTAGGAGGTGAGCCCAATGGATTCTGGGAATATGGTGGCTGTTGCCTTGGCAACAGGTATGTGAGGCCCACCTATGTGATGTCACAGGTTTCAGAGGTCCTGATGCCAACAGCTCTAGGACCAAATCAGTTTTTGACAAACCCTAAACCTGTGTTAAGACCATCTCCCAGACTAGTCACTACTTTATCCCCAGCCACTCAATCACAAGGATGCTCAGTTCTAGAACTTTTACTGAAACACACAGAACCAGTGGATCCCCTCTGGTCAAGGGTGTTAAAGACCTTTCAAATTCTGAATGTCTCCCAGACAGAACTTAACACCTCTTATCAATTATGTCATAATGCTAGATCTCCCCTTTTATGAAGGCACTGGGTTAATAGTTGGATACAATGTGTCTAAAAGAGATAATGTCTATAGATGGCTGCAAGAAGGTACAGCTTTAACCCTGCAGACTGTATCAGGGCAAGGTATCTGCCTGGGGAAGCATCCTCTATCGCACCAACACCTCTGCAATCAGACCATTCCCACCATTCATTCCAAATGGACTATTCCCCTGGGGCAAGTATGGTGGGCTTGTTCAATGGGACTGACTCTGTGTGTGCATGGAGAGGTCCTTAATTCCTCTACTCCCAAAGAGTTCTATATACTAGTCCAGTTAGTACCCTGTATAACCTATTATTCAGAAGAGACAGTGCTGAGAACTCTCATAGGGCATGTTGAAAAAGACCTCATGAGGCAGAAATGGGAACCTATTTCCTTAACCTTAGCCATAATCCTAGGTGCAGGACTAGCTGGAGCTGGCACTGGGATAGTTGCATTGACATTACAGGAAAAGAATTATGATAGCTTAAAGGCAGACATAGATGAAGTTATTCAATGCCTAGAAAAGTCCATCTCATACTTGGAGAGTAATGTGGACTCTCTGGCTGAGATAGTGCTGTAGACTAGACGGGGATTAGACTTAGTGTTTCTACAACAGGAAGGGATATGTGCCACTTTGTGTGGAGTGTTGTTTCTATGTCAACCATTCTGGAGTTACTAGGGAATCATTAGCCAAAGTCAGGGATAGTATAGATAGATGTCAAAGGGAACAAGAAAATTCCAAAAGTTGGTACCACTCCATCTTCAATTCTTCCCCCTTGTTAATAATTCTCATCTTCACCCTCTTGGGACTTCTAATTATCATTTCACTCCTCCTCACTTTTGGACCATGCATTATTAATAAGTTTTATTATTACATGAAACAGAGACAGGGAACTATTCAATTGATAGTAATGAGGTCACAGTATTAACAAATTAGCATAGACAACCCAGATCTCAAAGAGCCCAAGATTGGCTGCTAAAGTTACTAGCAGAGGGAGGACTTAAGAGACGCAAGGTAACCTGCCCTGTCTTTGCATTAATCTTTGGTATTGAATCCTGCACTCCCCTTTCCCTCCTTTTCCCTCTACCCAATCATGTTACACCAAGGCTCAAGAGCAAATATTTTATTTCTGGAGGTTTCAGTTCTTACCTGCCTATATAAGCTCAAAACACTCCCAAGTAAAGAGACGCCTTGATAGAACTCTACTTGGTGTCTGCCTCTTTGTTCTCCGACCGTTTCATTTTGCAGGTCCTGTCTGACTTCTGGTCTGAAGAAACCCACAGACCGGAGTGGAACTGCAGGCTGGATCCACTCAGATGGCGCCCGGGCGTGCGGCTCAGACGCGGAGGAAATAGATAGAGGACATACTGTCGCAGAGCTCTGCCTCAAAAAGGAAAGAAGGAAAAGGATGTACATCTTCCACATGGTAGGTAATTGATGCCAGTGCTGGCCATATTGAAGAAGTCCGTGGGGGAAGGGTGCGGGTCTAGGTTGGATCAGTACTGACCCTGTGTGTGATTCACCTAGGGATTTGACAGTGAGAAATGGGGTCGAAGATTTCAAAAGTAGCTGTTCAAAAGGCAGACAAGCTACTCAGAATGAAGGGGTTCAGGGCTGAGAAGAAAGCACTGATGGACTTGTCAGAAAAGATAGAAGGACTTGTCCTTGGCTAGAAGGACTTATGGATTTCCCCTCCGCCTTTGGGGGATGGTAATGGAAGTTTGACTAGCTCTGAGATAACGGAGACAGACAATTCCTCAGTAGGCTCCGTGTATAGAGAACGAAAGGGATTGAAACACCTCCTCAGATTCAAGTACAGACTCTGAGGGAGGCCAAAATACCTCCGTGGAGGTGGAGAGGTGGGGCGTGCGGTGCTGGCTGCGGGCTGTACCAAGGTTCACCGCTCCGCTTTCTCTGTGGTTTATTCAGGAGAAAATCCTGGTCTTTGTTCTTTATGTTACATGTTGCATATAAATTTGTTTATTTGTCCTGTCTTGATGAGTGAATGCGGGTCTTTTGTCTTGCGTTTTTGTCTTATCTTGTGTTACATGTGGTCAACATGGCGACGCCCACAACGTGGGTTCGCTGCCCTGACCAAGCTCAGCAGCCTCGCTGCCTCCGGACAGAGCCCTGAGATGACAGTTCGGCCAGATATGGTGGCTTTGGCCAGGTAAGTTATCTCTTATTCTCTTTTCTTTTTCTTGTGTTAATTTTTGTTTTATTAGGCAAGAACTTGGCTTTTGCTAGGGTGCCACGGGCCCCGCTGATAAGTCTATCAGTTATTGGCGAGTAATCTTGGTATTTTGGGGCAGTCTGGTTCATGCCTAGATGCCTCACCAGCAGCAGTGCAGAAAACTGCCCACACTGCAGCAGTGAAGAGATGGGAATTCAGTGCATAATTGCATGTTCCAGTTGTGGAAGGGCTGGAGAGATTGCAGAAGATTGAGGAGAAGATTGAGAAATCCCTCAGGAAGCAGTTCCATAAAGATAGAACTCTGTCTTTCTAGAAGCAGGTGAGAAGACACCACAACTGTCCGGTGGTGGTGGCGCATGCCTTTAATCCCAGCACATGGGAGGCAGAGACAGGCAGATTTCTGAGTTATACAAAAGGCATGAGAACTCAGTGTACACAGCAAAGGCTGATCTAAGTTGCCCTGCTGAAAAGCTGTTTTTTAAAAAAGATGTTCAGAAGCTTAAGTTCTAAATTCTTTGATTGATCTAAATTTATAAGATTTGTGTAGCTGTTTCATTTGGTTTCTAACTACTCTTAAAGGTATACATATGTTCTGTATTGGGTATTGGCAAGGACAGTTGGACACTTGCTGGGGAAGGCTGGAAACTTGCTGACTCACTGCTTTTGCCTCAAGCCAGGTGGCAGGGTAGCTTCTGATTGCTTGTCCATGGCCTGTGTCTTTTCCAGTAACTGACTTGCCCAGTTCTGGGAAACAGGAATTTAGACCTAGTCTCCTATACTGCCAGTTTGAAGCCTGTCATGGAGTCTACCTGTCTTAGTCTTTTTCACTCTCCTTCTCTCTCTCTTCCCTTCCCAACCCTGTCTCTCTGTCCATGTGGCAATAGCTGCCCCCAATAAACCTGACTTTATACTTCTAATTCAGCTTCTAACTTTCACAGTCTCTGCTGAGAAGTTTTGGTGTAATTCTGATAGGTCTACCTTTATATGTTATGTTATATGACCTTTTTCCCTTACTGCTTTTAATATTCTTAATTTGTTTTATACATTTGGTGTTTGATTATTATGTGACAGGAGGAATTTCTTTTCTGGTCCAATCTATTTGGAATTCTGTAGGATTCTTGTATGTTCATGTGCATCTCTTTCTTTAGGTTAGGGAAGTTTTCTTCTATAATTTTGTTGAAGATGTTTACTGGCCCTTTAAGTTGGGAGTCTTTACTCTCTTCTATACCTATTATCCTTAGGTTTGATCTTCTCATTTTGTTCTGGATTTCCTGGATGTTTTGGGTTAGGAATTTTTGGCATTTTTCATTTTCTTTGACTGTTGTGTCAATGTTTTCTATGGTATCTTTTGCCCCTGAGATTCTCTCTTCTATTTCATGTATTCTTTTGTTGATGCTTGCATCTATGACTCCTGATGTCTTTGCTAGGCTTTTTAATCTTTGGGGTTGTCTCCCTTTGTGATTTCTTTATTGTTTCTATTTCCATTTTTAGATTCTGGGTGGTTTTGTACAATTCTTTCACCTGTTTGGTTGTGTTTTCCTGTAATTCTTTAAGGGATTTTTGTATTTCTTCTTTGAGGGCTTCTACCTGTTTACCTGTATTCTCCTGTGTTTCTTTAAGAGAGTTATTTATGTTCTTCTTAAAGTCCTCTATAATCATCATTAGATGTGATTTTAAATCAGAGTCTTGCTTTTCTGGTGTTTTGGGGTATCTAGGGCTTTCTGTTATGGGAGAACTGGGTTCTGATGATGCCAAGTAACCTTTGTTTCTGTTGCTTATGCTTTTGCACTTGTTTCTTGTCATCTGCTTACCTGTAGTCTCAGCTGGTCTTGCTGTCTCTGACTGTTGTTTGCCCCTCCTCTAAGCCTGTGTGTCAGCACTTCTGGGAGACCAGCTCTCTCCTGTCAGGATTTGGGTATGGAGAGCTGTGGCACAGGGTAAGTTCCAGGTGAAGATGGGAATCTGAAGGATCCTGTCCCAGGCTACTCCTCAGTTCCTGTGTCCTGATTGCTCTTGGGCAGGTTCCTCTTGGGGAAGATATTTGAGCATAAGTGGTGGTCTTACCTCTGCTTTCAGGTGGTGTCAGTATTCCTGGGAGACCAGCTCTCTGCTGGTGGGATTTGGGTATGGAAAGCTGTGGCACAGGGTTAGCTTCAGGCACAGGTGGAAATTGCAAGATACAATGACTATTACAATAGAACAACTAATTCTAGATGATAGTAAACAAAATCACATTTATATTACCTTAATTGGGGAATACAGTATTGTTAAGGGATCTTATTTACATCTTTAATTATTTAGCCCTTTAGCATTGTTTCCCATCCTCAATTGATACTTTGTATACAAGTGATCACCACTGATAATATACTCAAGAGACAGGCATAAACTTGGAGTGTAGGGCTTTGTCATTCAAATATTGATACTGTAGAGTTGTAGACATCAAATGAGTCCACTAAGAACTTAGAGCTAATCTAGCTCCAGAATCTATGCTCCTCAGTTACACTCTGCTTCCATCCCTAAAGAAGGCCTTAGGGCATAGGGACACCTGCAACTGATAGGCACATGTTTTTACTTTCTGTGCTTGATGACAAGCTTTCCTGAAGAGATATGCTGGGGCTTCTGACCACTGGATTGGCCTGTGCAGAGTACTGAGGGAGGTAGACAGAAAACACTGGGTATAACAGCTTGCATATTTCACACTGCTTTTCCTTCTACTGTGTTCATGTGTTGTGATGGTTGTCAGTTGTGGCTATGAGACATGAAAGGCTGAGTATGTGAAGCCAATGTACTGGAAAGGGGGAAAAATAAACCCTTAGACTAGATGTGTGGCCCTAGCAGACTCTATATGCCCTCAGATCTAAAGCTCTCTGTCCTGCAAGCTGAAAATACCCTCAAATCTAATTGCTTTTTCTGCCCGTCCATTTACTAGGCACAATTGTAGAAACCCTTTCCTTGCTGTGATTTCACTTATACCTTAGTGTGGTGGTGGCCTCTGGCCTAGCTCTTGTCCATTCCTTTATCAATTAAAATGATTCCTTGCTATAACCACCCTATGTAGAATGTAGAAAGAACTGCATATGGGCACTTGTGGTTCTAACTCCCCCCAAAATCACTGCTCAGTGCAAGTGTGAGACTTATCATTCCACTCTTTGCCCAACTGCACCTGTTTACACACACAGGCTGCAGGGTTCCTGGGAACCTCCTCTAAAAGTCTCATCATCAGAGAGAAAGAGCTCCTGCTTGGATGGGCAACATCTCAGTGGGATGTTTTATTGTTTGTTTTTAGGTTTTTTGAGATGAGGTTTCTCTGTGCAGCCATGACTGTCCCTGAGTTTACTCTGTAGACCAGGGTGGCCTGGACCTCCAAACTCCACCTTCCACTTCTTCTCAAGGATTTGCATTACAGTCATGCTCCACTGTGTCTGTTTCAGTGGGATAGTCTGAGCTTTACCCATTCACTGGAGAGGTATAGTGCAGGAGCCCAATCACTTCCATCATTCAAAGGAATTCATTGTAGTCATTTACAATAAGATATTTGAAAGGGTTTATGTATTAATGAGTACATTTGGAAAGCTGAAAATGTATTCAGCAAAGCCTGACGTGGCAGTGGTTTTATGAATGTTGCAGCAAGCACTGGTTCTATACCTTGATGATGCACAGCTAAGCCTGGTAGTGTGTGCTTCCATGTACATGAGTGACACATGTGTGGTAATGAAGCAAAGGCCTCAGGAGGTGAAGCCATCAAATGCTGAAGCAGGATAGCCTGGTGATGGACCTTTGATTTTTGCTTATCCATATGAAAAGGTGGAGTAACTGTATTAAAGATTATAATGGGTGGCAAATGTTGTTATCCATATTATGAGTTTTTAACTATTTCTTATTGATTTTAAGTGTGCCAGGGAGACTTAAGCAGGTGCTTACCTCAATAATAAAGGAGGCAGAGGTGCCAGGATCAAAACAGAGAAGAAATGGATTTGTAGCAAGCTGTAATTGAGCCCTTGTTAAATTACTTAGGTTTTTTTGATTATCAAATTCAATTTTTATCTAAAAATAAAATATGTTTTTATTTATTTGTGTTGGCTTTTTGAGATAGAGTCTCTCTATATAGTCCTGCCTGTTCTGGAATTTACTGTGTAGACCAGGCTTGTCTTGAACTCACAGAAATCTTCCTGCCTTGCCTTTACCTTTGATTACTCTGATTAAAGGCACATCATACAATTTCTAACAAAAGATGTTCCCTTATACACACAGTAGTAAGGCGAGGTTCTGATATTCAGCTCTAGTTTCCTAAGTGGCTCTTGATTTGTCAATAAAGAAGGCTGGGAACCAATCATTGGGAGATACAGGAGGGACTTCCTGTTCCCAGGAAGAAAAAGCGGAAACTACGGAGAGGCCATTTTCTGCCAGGCTTTGGATCAAGGAGCATGTAGCAATCTTGTAGGATCTTGGGGCTGCCAGGGCATGCAGCTCTGCTGTGGACAGGTTGCCAGAGATATTTGGCTGGGGCTGTTTGGAACAGCCCACTGAGTTTGGCACAGAAGGAGAGATGGCATGGTGGTTTGGTAAGAGCATACATTTCTGGGCAGCAGATATTCGCGCCTAGCAATTGGGATAACAGTCAAGTTAAGGCAACAAAATTGTCAGAATATCTTTTATGTGTGGATTCTTGGGAGTGGGCCAGTAACGAGACCCCTACCAGACCAGAGGCAGGTTGAGAGAGATGCCTGGTTGTGGCTGGTGTCAGCCAATCCCGGCGGGGCCAAGCATGGTAGAACGGAAGGGAGCAGGGAGGGGCTGGTAGCATGATTTTAAAACTACATGCAACATACAGTTAATAGGGTGTAGCAGCTACTTTGGGATTGAGACTGAAGAATTGTGGGGCAGTGGGCTGTTCTGACAGCTTGGGTCCAGTAGAGCTGCCGGAGCCAAGCATGGTAGAATGGAAGGGAGCAGGGAGGGGCTGGTAGCATGGTCCTGGGCAAAGGCAGTAGCATGATTTAAGGACTTAAGGCCTCGGGGATTGGTACCCATCATTTGTAAAGCTGGGGTGGTAATAAGAGATGCACAAGAGGAGCATGTCTTTATAACCCTTTGGAGTTGAGCAAGAGGGATGTGGGGGAAACGGGCATGAAGTCCTTTTATATTTGTGTGTGTGCATGAATGAAATTGATCTGCTTGTTCAGTGGAGGCTGTGAACATTCCCGTTGAGGCAGTTTGGTCAGCAAGTGCATTTCCCTCAGATATGGGACCTGGTAAGGGACTGTGAGATCAGACATGCTGGATGTAGATGGGGGAGTCTCTTTTCTGTAAGAGGGTGGAGACTTGTATAAGTAGAAGGGAAAGTGGGTTGGTGTGCCGCGCCAATCACCCTGACCAGCAGGGAAGAAAGACTAGCATACCAGTTCCTTCTAGCAGTAGTTTACTCAGGAAATGTTTCTCAGTTACAGAGTCAAGGGTGTGCCCCCGAATAGCCAGTGAGTGTAGTCTAAATATTCTTCGTAGGACTGCCCATGAGCCCATACCACATCTTGTACTATCATAGGCTATAGTCTCATGACGAAAGATCAGACCACTGGCAGGTGCAACCCTCTTGCCAAATAAAGACTTGTTTACTCCTTAGCAGAAGAGTGGCAGGCGCCATCTTTAAGGCGTGGCAGCAGCGCTCCACAGGTTGGCGTCTAGTTTGATGAAGGATCTTGACAACCAAGGGAGCAAATTGACAGCATATACACTGTCTGAGAAGAGATTGAGGGTGCCTTTGACTTTTAGAACTAGATAGATGGCATATAATTCTTTATATTGGGGGGAGTGATTGGGTAGTTCTTTGAATTGGGTGATAGGGGGTGCATCTTCAGGGAAGTAATATATTATTGCTGCAGCTCACCTCTTTCCCACATTAGTAAATATTGAGGGGGCTCCCGCTATGGGCTCCTTTGAGAATAGTTTAGGAGGCAGCCATCTCAACAGAGGGAGGGCAAAGGGCCATTTTTTGTCAGGGTAATGGTTGTCAATTTGTCCTGGGAATCCTATCAGGCTGATAGCAAAGTGGGAGTGATTTTTAATCAGCCACTGAATGTCAGAGAGGGAGAAGGGGGTAACAAGAATATCAGGTTCCTTGCCTAGGGTTTGTATGGCTCTATCCCTGCCATTTTTAATCATGCTAGCAAGTGTATCCACCTCATTTAAAATTCGGGGTGCACCACCCATTGGAGTGTGGAGCCATTCTAGCACTCCCTGAGGTTGGTAAAGGGCTCCCACAAGTGTAGGGGAGAAGTTAAAGATGAGGAGTTGAATAGGTTTTGCTGGGTCATACCTAGCAAGAGCCATATCCTTTAGGGCTGTATTGACAGAGTTTAGAGTTTGGATTGCCTCCAGAGATAGTGTTTTCCAGGAGGAGGGCCTTTTGTCCCCTTTCAGGAGGTTGAAGAGGGGTTGAAGGGTGCTTGTAGGAAGGGGAAGCCAGGGCTAAAGCCAATTGAGATTGCCCAAAAAGCTCTGGAGGGAGGCAAGAGTTAATTTTTTTTTTTTTTTAGATATTTTCTTTATTTACATGTAAATTTCTCCTTTCCCAGTTTCCCCTCCAAGAAACAAAGAAACAAACAAAAACAACAAAAACAAACCCCTGTTGCCTCCCCCCTCCCCATGCCTGCCACCCCACCCTCTCCCACTTTTTGGCCCTGGCATTACCCTACACTGGGGCACAGAACCTTCAAAGGGCTGAGGTCTTCTCCTCCTATTGATGATCGAATTTGCAATCCTCTACTATACACACGCTGCCAGAACAATCAGACCCTCCATGTGCAGTCCTTGGTTGGTGGTTGAGACCCTGGGAGCTCTGAGGGTACTACTTAGCTCATATTGTTGTTCGTCCTAAGGGGCTGCAAACCCCTCAGCTCCATAGGTCCTTTCTCTAACTCCTTCATTGGGGACCCTGTACTCAGTTCAATAGATGGCTGTGAGCCTCTACATCTGTGTTAGTCAGGTACTGTCAGAGCCTCTCAGGAGATAGCTATATTTAGGCTGGCTTGCCCTTCCTTCAGTCTCTGCTCCATAGTTAATCTCTGCCACTCCTTCCGTGGGTATTTGGCTCCCCCTTTTAAGAAGGAATGCAATGTCCACCTTTTGGTCTTCCTTCTTCTTGAGTTCCTTGTGGAGTGTGAGTTGGTCTTCCTGTATTCCAAACTTCTGGGCTAATAACCACTTATCAGAGAGTGCATACCATGTTTGTTCTTTTGTGATTGGATTAATTTTTGAGGGAAGGAAAGGGTGGGTTTGAGGGGACGTATTGAGGTAAGGGAGATCTCTGTTCCTAAAAATGAAATGGGTGGAATAAGTTGGATTTTGTGAGGGGCTATTTTGAACCTTAGAGCAGATAGGGAAGGTATCCTAAAGGGTCCTTAAGTTGGTAGGGGGAGGCAGAAGAGTTCCCCCACACTAAAATATCGTCCATGTAATGATAGACATTGAGTCCTTTGTCTATATAGGGTTTTAATGCAGTGGCTACAGCCTCCTGACAGATAGTTGGACAACAGTCATTCCCTGTGGGAGAACAGTCAGTTCATAGCTTGAGGCTGGTCCAGAGTTGTTAATGGGGGGTACTGAGAATGCAGAGCATTTGCAGTCTCGGGGGTGGAGAGGGATGGAAAAAAACCAGACTTTTATATCTATTGCTAACAGGGAACATTGATAGGGATGGCTGAGATGTGGGGTAGCCCTCTTTGTGGGGAGCCCCAGATTTGCATGGTTTTGTTAATTGCCCTTAGACCTTGTAATAATCTCCATCCTCCTGAACTCTTTTTTAATAGCAAACACAGGGGTATTCCATGGACTGAGGGAGGGGCGGAGATGTTGTAGCAGCAGCGGTTCTTCTACCAGCTGCTTGAGGGCTCTAAGTTTCTCCCTTGACAGAGGCCACTGTGGGACCCAGACA
>NW_022196903.1:122179606-122183112 GCF_008632895.1 Mastomys coucha
GCCCTTCGGTGCCCCGTGGCAGTCCCGTAGAGGGGAAACAATCATGTAAGCTGGGGAGGACTATTAACTGAGAAATCTTCTCTCACGGGGAGATGGAGAAGACGCCCTGCGGGCAAGAACAGAGAACCTGTAGTTTCCCAGTATAATCTGTAAGTCTTTCAAGTTGCACAATGGCAAAATTGGCACCAGGCCCACACCTGTTGACTGACTCAGCAAGCTCCCCGATAGGGGAGCACTCCACTGGAGCACAGACACGGCCACCACCAGCATCCTCAAACACTGGAAAGGCACGCAAGAGTTTACTCTTGTCTCCTCTAGACGAAAAGAAATCCGAACAGCGTCCATCAGTGCACAGCGGGTGGGGGGGGGTGCACCCGGAAGAGCAGACGGGTCAGCATGAAGCATCCCGCGGCTCTCATCTCCCTTTCGCTTTAGATTCTGGAGAGGCGGCGAATGCTCATTTGGATGATACCTCTCTTCCTTATAGCAAGCCGCTTCTCTCTCCAAGTCCTCCTCCTCGGAGGGGCTCAATTCCTCAGAGCTATCAGGCTCGAAGAGCTTCCGTCTCGAAGCTCCATCTCTTTCTCTACTTTTCTCTCCCAGGGTGTCCTTTCCCTTATCTCTTGCTTCCGCAGGTCGAGCGGAAGGGCCTGTACTCTTGGGTATATCCTTTTTCTTCTTTCTCTCCCTTTTTTCCTGGCTAGCCTCCATTCTCTCATCTTTTCTCTCCCTTTTATTCTGGCTAGCTTCTACTCTCCTCTCTGTTTCTGACATGCTATCTTGTAACTCCTCAAGTGCCCCCGACTCCACAGAGGCGGGGCATTTCTCATCCTCCAGGCAAGAATGTATAACAAGCGCCATTAGCACGATTACCGTGGCTTTAGCCATGCTCTCTAACCCTGAGAAAGGGTCAGAGGAATTAAAGTCAAGCAGCATACCTCTCAGAGCTTACCTTGTCCTGCAGTTCTGAAACCTACCAGCTGTTGTAAGGTTCTCCCGGCGTCCTGGGTTTTCGGCACCAGCTGCCACCCGCGCAGTCGTCTCGCCAGCAAGAAGACATGCGGACACTAGGTTCCTTCTGCAGCAACGTTTATTGTCCTCATCCAGAGTGAAAAAAGGGTAGAGCCAATAATCTGCACTGTTTATATACACCACAGTGCAGCGAGTCTGCCCACAGTGCGGTGTGTCTGCCCATGATTTGTTGTTCACTCATTACCCTATGTAACGCCCCAGAATGAGCTTGTGACTCAGCGTCTTTTCACTTTACGCACATGCGCAAACAGTTATCTACGCACATGCGCAAACAGTTGTTTACTAGGAGTCGACAGCGGAAGTAGGCGCCATCTTGCCATGGCGAATGCCTCTCCAGCTTCACCGCTCCCCACAGCCCCTAGGATTGGGGGTGATTTGGAGAGGGTTTTTTGGATCTCCTTGGGTATTATCTTTATAGGTAACGTTCTCTATTGTAATGTGGCTTCTTTCTGGTTGGGTGGTAAGAACTACCTCTAAAGCTTATAAAATATCTCTCCCTAGAAGATTGGTGGCTACTTGAGCCACCAGGGGGCTTATAAGGCCAGTAGCCCCATCCTGGTCTTCCCACTGGTAAGCTTGTTTAGTGATGAATGCATGGGAGGTACCTCCTATGCCTAAGAGCTGGGGCCCAGGGATCAGTTGCCAGTCATGTGGGATTTCTTGCTGTCTTAAAATTGTCCTGTCTGCTCCAGTATCAATAAGGCATTGTTGTCTATTTTAATGGTTAATTTTGGATGGGGGCCTTCTGAGATGCTGGACACCCATAAGGCTTCTATGGGAGCAATTGCCCCTCTTACTTTCGGGATTGACGGCTGCCCCATCTGGAGTTTAAAGGTTCCAGTGGCTTAACACCCTTATCATACCTAGCAGTACAATATTTCCTCCAGTGGAAACCTTTTCTGCAGTGGGGGCAGATTGTCTTAGGGGGATTAGAATCTGCTATGGGGAGAGAGTTTTGTGGGCATTCATTCCGCCAATGTCCTGCCTCTCCACGTTTAAAGCAGATTCTTTCTGCTTTTACTACTGTTACAAATGCCTAAGCCACAAATATAATCTGGTGCGATAAGGTCCCTATGTCTTTTGTGGCCACAATCCACCTATTGTAGTGTTCTTCTCAGAGGCCTTGGCAAGCTAGTCTGGATTCAGAAATCATGCCTTCCCATACGATGGTTTTAAGAAGGAGCTCTCTGGCTGTGGGGTTGGGAATTTTCCTTTCTAGACTCATTTTAGTTCTAAGAATAAAATCAGATAGGAGTTCTCCGGGCTTTTGATGGAGAGAAAGCAGGGAGGAGGCAGGGTCTTGAGACCCTGCCGATGGAGTGAGCTTATCCCAAGCTTGGATTGCACAGAGTCAGACTTGCTTATAATATCCTGCTGGCTGGGTTGCCTGCTGTGTTCCAGTGGAAAAGTCTTCCTGGCCAAAGAGTTCCTTAAATCCCCATGGGGTATATCCTCTGCCCTGGTTTTGCCTGACCTGTTGGCCACATTCATCTCGAAGTAAGGCTTCCCATTCCAAAAATATAGGGCCAGGGAGAGAAGAACGACAAATATCTCTCCAATCTTGAGGTGTATTTAAATTAACAATATGGCTCTGTAGGAGAGAGTTTGTCCAAGGCGCACGGATACCATCTTCCCTCACTGCCTGCCTGAGTTCTTTTAAGTCTGAGGCTTGTAGTGGATACCAGCTAAGTGGCTTATTTTGACTAGGGTTAATATTAACTGGGTATGCCTGAGGAGTTTGATTTCCTAGTTCCAACTCAGGCTCTTGCGTAAAACAGGAGGCACAGTTAGTTTTAGAAAAAGAGTCTCAAAAATTACAAAGTTGTTGCATGGTAGATGGTTGGGCATAAGACACTATGGAGTTAGGTGGGGCTTCGTCTACAGATTTTGAAAGTATTTTGCTTTTATGACTTGGAGAAGGGGGAGGAGAGATATCTCTGACTGGTTCGTAGGGGGAGGGGAAGTGAGGGAAAAGGTAGATGATAGCTCCTTTGTTCCTTCCTGGGGGGTGGGGGGGCGGAGAGGGGGGTTTGCGTGTGACTGAAAGAGGGAGGAGCAGATGGTTTATTCAGCATTTCTTCTGATGCATAAGGGGATAGGGTTGGGTAAGTGGATTTTATTTCTTTTATCAATTGAGTAAGGGCTGTGAGATCTGAAATAGAGTGATTTTTATGACCTCAGGAACTTTGTTGCAGCTATCGGTTTGTTCTGTCTTAGACAGCCCTGTGCATTGCCGAATTGCAGCTAAGATCGGCAAAAATCACGGGAGGGCATTCTTCCTTCTTGGGTATCTTTATTCTTGATGAGAGAGGCTACTCGGGCCCAGGAGTCCGGGCTATAAACATTATGCCTGGCCACACCTGGCGCTATCTTGAGGACTTCTTCCCAAAAAAAGGAAGCTTGGTTTTGGCTATCTTTATTCCATGATGTTTCAGTAGAGCACGTATTTCCCTGGCTTGGGGTGATTTTTTTTT
>NW_022196903.1:122183122-122203496 GCF_008632895.1 Mastomys coucha
TTTTTATAAGACAGTGAATTTCCCATAATAGGAAAGAATAGAAACGTTTGTCCAAAGGGAATGTTCCCTTAGCCTGTCCGGCTTTGGGGGATTCCGCAGAGGTACAAAACGCTAAGCCTTTCTGAAGATTTAAGAACTGGCAGCCGCCCTGTGGCTTTTAATTGGCTGATGCATAACCAGGTTTCTTTTTGTTTGAAGAAATTAGATGGAGTCTTTGCCAACGCCCATTGTGGGCTGTTGAGATTTAGACAGAGGCCAGAGAGACATTCTGTCAACACCAGAGAGTAGCTCTGGCCAGGAGACTTCACTTGCCCCTTCACCTTGTCTAAATCTACTCAATGGCGCAGACTGAAAACACAGTAGGAAAAGATAGATTGATTGTATGTAAAAGTGGGGGAGGCTTACCTTCTCGAAGTATTTGCCCCACATTGGTGGCCAGATGTGGGTCTTATTACCGGAGGTTTCCCACGGAGATCTCTGACCCAGCTTGGTCGGGGAGCCTTTGCGCAGAGAATCGAGCGAGCACGGATGGGGCATCTCTGCCCTGTCTTCCAGGATGCTCTTTGTCCCTGAGCTGCCCTGTACTGATTCGGGTCGGGCTGGGCCGACTAGCCACTGAGGAGTGCAGCACAGCTCATCCTGTAAGGCTACTTCCTCAAGGATGGAATGCTTCGAGCTGTTCATGTAAGAGAATGAGCCACATATTTTCAATTCCCTAAAGAGAGCAAGTGGGTGGCAGTTAGAATTTCTCAGCAGAAAACCACTGCTCTATGGTCAGATTCTCCAAATAAACAGCAAGGGAGCTAGGTGGGTTTTGTTTTTGTTCTGAGTTTTAATGGTGATGTGTTGTGTGGCAATTCAGAGGTCAGAGGACAACTGTGTGCAGTTAGTTGCCTTCTACATTTCAGCATGTTCCAGGGGTTGACCTCAGATCACTGGGCTTGAACAGCAAGCACCTTTACCCCCTGAGCCATCCTGATGCCCCAAGAGAAACTTTTGCTTTTTCTGCAAAATAGTTTAAGGGATACTTTCACTGTCTAGAAAGTTCTAACTGAGGGAATTGTGAGGACAGCAGACTGAGGAATATTTAGCCAGAATAAGAAATGGGTAGGTCCAAGCATAAGGCCCAGATTTTCTTTTCCAAACATTTCCTTCAGAACTAATTTTGGTTTATTTTGGGACAAGTTTGGGGTCATTTGAGTTGTTATGACATATGAGTTAATTCATAAACTTACTGGAAACACTCACAGGTTTTAAGTAAAAACCCAGGCATTTTCATTTTCATTTTCTGGATATGTGGGTAGGAAGATGAAGGCATATGATAAAAAGGATCTCATTTTAACAAAATTCTAAACTGTTTTCTTATTTCTTCTAAAGCCTGGTAATATTAAGCATATTTATGCAAGTTTAGCTACACATGTGTCATTTTATTCCATTTTTTGGATCATTTGAAAAAATCAGTATGTGTTCATAATGTGTGCATATTTTGTATAGTGTTTGTGTGTGTGTGTGTGTGTGTGTGTGTGTGTGTATGTGTCTGCACTGTAGAATGGCCAGTGTGGACAGATCTGATATAGAGAAAAATGGCATCTCTTCTGTATATGGTCCTGGAACTGTTGGATCTATGGTGAGGATTCACAGTTCACACTCTAAACAATAATTGAATCAAAATGGATCACAAATACAAACATGAAGACTATAAACTTAAATGTACTTGAAGAAAAAAAAATCTTTGTGAGTCAGAGTTTGCCTCAGGAAACGAATTTTGCTTGCAATATCAAAAGCTTTACCTACACACCGGAAAATGCATTAGTTTCAGTGTAATGAAAACTTTTGGTTCTGGTCCCTTAAATCTGATTAAGAAGATAAACAATGGACAGGCTGGCTTTTCTTCTCTTCCTCAAAAGAAATTGTACCTAAATGTACTGAGAGCTTTAAAACACATTGGTAGGGACCAAGGAAATGGCTCAGAGGTTAAGAGCACTTGTTACTGTTTCAAATTTGATTTTGAATATGTTTTATTGGGCATGTAATTGTTTGCTTGACAGTTCTGTGAGAGGTGTTACCTTTACATATGAGTTTCCATTTGACAGTTGCTAGTGTTAAACATGCAAATTTGTTCATGCATTGACATTTTTCCTGCAGTATTGTAAACTCATTCGTTACTTTTATAGCCAATTAATAGACTCTGTAGACCTCTATATGTAGATATATTCCTGTTGTCTGACTATCAATGCTTTTATCTCTGAGGTTGGACTGTTCTTTTTCTTGCCCTATTGTCCCAGCTAAGAGCTCCAGAGTCACACTAGAATTGTGAGCAGAAAGCCTTGCCTTGCTCTTTGTCACTAGAGTGGTGGGTTGGGGATCATTCCTGCTGGCTCTAATTGAATTTTTCTTTTTGGTTATTGTAGCTTGACGGGGGCTGTCCAGCAGTCCCTCTCTCCGTGGGTGTTCACGAACTGGGATAATTGAGTACCTGTGGAAACAAGCGGGTGAGGGAGGAGACAAAGAAACCACACCAAGAAGATTTATCAAGGTGAGTCTTTACTTGAGAAAAACGGGTTTATATGGCACAGGCAGAATCGAAACCAAAACAATTCTTGGTTTTTAGCATAGACGTGACAACAGGGAAACAGTACCCCAGTCTGTATACACAACACCCTTCAGATGTAGTTCTGGCAGAAACGGCTGAGTTTCATTAGTTTCAGTTCTTTTGATGTTCCGAGCTGCAAAGTCCGCGTTTGATCTCAGGGGCCACCGCTGGTGTTTCACGCCACAGGCGGTTGCTCTAAGCCCTGGGCCTGTCTCAGCTTTCTTTTGCTTCAGGAACCCGCAAAGGGGTAGAGTGGCAGAATACCACAGTAGCTGTACCTAATTAATGACTATTCAAGTTGATCCTGGCAATAGCAGTTCTCCTTGCTACCTGCCCCAATGTTCTGTGTCCCCAGATGACAGATACATACAAATAGCATTTATATTTTTATATGCCTTAAAAGCTCAATGGTTGGGTCACTTCCTAACCTCCACGTAGCTAATCCACCTCTTCCAATATTCCCAAGTTATTACTTACTCTAATCTATATTCCATCTTTACTGCCCTAGGCCCAGTCATGTAGCCCTCCTGGGCTGTGTTCCCCTGGCTCCTACATGGCAACCATGTTCTTTGTCCTGCACCTTCAGGCATGGTACCTTGGCTCTCCTTCTCAAACCATAGAGGATCTCTTTCCTCCTCCTCCTTCCTTTCTCCCTTTCCTGGGAATCCTAAAAGTCTGGCCTCTATCGGCTCTGCCCAGCCATTGGCTGTCAGCAAGTTTATTTACCAATCATAAGCAACTAGGAGTAGGACCCCTTAGATTTATGTGTGGAACACAGCAAACAGGTATTTTGGGGGAATGTAATTAGCATGAAAATACAAGCAGCTACAGTTTATGATGCATATCTCTTGTCAGAATGAGGACATTCCTCAAATCTTAATGTGTTATTACTGTGGATTTACATTGAATTTTACATATGTTTTTTGTTGAATTTACTGAAACAGTCCTTTTATATCCTCTTATGTTGTAACTAGTTTGAATTACATTTTGTTAGTTCATTAGAGTTTAGATAGGTGATAGATAGATAGATAGATAGATAGATAGATAGATAGATAGGCAGATAGAACAGAGCCCAATGTATTCTCAGCCCCAAATTCAGTATTTAGCTAAAACTGGTCTTGAACTCAAAACTCTGTGGCCTGCATCTCCCATGAGCTAGAATTGTAGCTTTTAGCTGCCACACCCGGAACATTAATTTGCTCTTCTTTATATTATTCATGTGGACCTCTCTGTTTTAACCAGGTCTATTCTGATTTCACTAGTCGAATGGGTAGCTCTCTGTTGTATCTATTGTTCCACAATCTTCACTCTCTCTTAATGTTCTTTTATAGGCCTAGTTTAACAACTGGAATATTATGTGGCAAAAATTCTGTTTCTATTTCCTCTAGTTGTCTGAGAGCCAAGGATATCATTTATAGAACAAGACCTTCTTATGAAAGGGTTTGTACTAGGTAAGTATAAATTAAATCTACAGATTATTCTAGGGTAAATTTATCTTTTTCTCTAAAAGATTTTTGAGATTGATGTTCTCATATTTATATTTTTAATTTAAAAAACTCCAAGGAAAACATCTCAGAATCGCCTCCTCTGAGTCTCCTGTTAAGCTTTACTGCTGCTATGGAGTGATCACAGTCCTCGTTGTAGCTGTAATTGCTCTTTCGGTTGCTTTGTCAGGTAAGTGACTTACTTTCTAAGTTTTGTGACACTCTGTCTGCATTCAAATTGTCAGTTATCCTTACTGAGCACTGTGTGTGGGGGAAGGGCTCTAGGGAATACGCACTGGAAGTTCCTATTGTCTGGGAACTTAGGATCCAGCAGGAAGATGCAGTGAAGGAACCTACAGGCTGTGATGTGCACAGGAGACCAGGCTTAGCATCCCTGGGAAGATACCTTCAGCAAGCTCTAGATGGAGGTGAAGGGGACATAGATCCACCTGCGGGAACTGTCCAAGGCAGAGAACAAGGAGAGAAAATCTCCAAAGAAAAACCTCTAGCAAATGTGAGGTCAGAGAAGAGTAATATGACCAGGAAAGTACATTGCCTCCCCCCATACCACATGGTTCTATTTACCAGGCTCAACTGTATTTTGATAATGTTAAATGGAAAGATTCTAAAGTAATGAATTTATAGGATTTCAGTACCACACTGTTCAGACTAGTGTAGTAAAATCTTGCATATCTCATTTATCAGCCTGACTGTAGTAGGTGTCCTACAGAGTGCTTGCTGCTGCAGCAACCCCTATGGTAGTAAACAGTGATCCAAAGCTCAGAAAGTCATGCTATTATGGATGTGCCCTTCCTGGGAGCCCTACTGTCAGTGAGCACCTAGAGAGAATGGGACACAGGCCCACCATGGGAGGCCTTTAGTTAAAGGTCTATCATGCTCAGGAGGGGATTCCACAGATCAGTTGGGAAAGGACAATCAAATTCACACCTCACAGCTGAACTCAGGAGGGTATTCCAAAAGGAGAGAAGACATGCTTGTTATCATTTGTTCTATTGTCTACATTTTAGCAGGCAAGACAGAACAGATCTCAATAAAAAATTACATCTATGCTCCTTGCCCGAGAAACTGGATTGGAATTGGAAATAAATGTTTTTATTTTTCTGAACAAACAACAAACTGGACATTCGCCCAGGACTTCTGCATGGCACACGAGGCCCAACTAGCTCAGTTTGACAATGAGGAGGAGATGGTAAGAAATGGGCAGGGATTGGTTTGTCTGTTCTGTTGAATATAGTCGTGCCTTGAGATAGAGAGTTAAAACAGATGAAGCATGAGGAAGGATCCCATCCCAAGCACATGGAGACATGGGGGACATGTGAGTGAGTGTGTGCCATTTGCTGATGCTTGACTTCTGACTGGAGCCCTGAGACAGTCAAGAAACATTCTCTCATGAAGTGCTCATAGTCAGCTGGAAGGTCAGATATGCCAGTTTACTGGGATACCTTGTGGTCATGAGTGTATTCCTGTAAGATGGCATATGTTGCATACTGTTAATAACTGCAATGGGAGGCTAGCCGAGAACTACCCTGGCCACAGAGGAATGTGTTGCTACATTTGGTACTTTGACTCAAATGAGGTACTTTAGACT
The DNA here is from genome assembly GCF_008632895.1 of Mastomys coucha. NCBI lineage: Eukaryota > Metazoa > Chordata > Mammalia > Rodentia > Muridae > Mastomys > Mastomys coucha. The sequence continues at coordinate 122,188,809 of NW_022196903.1, forward strand.
TACAGATGTCATGAGGATCCACTGGGAACTGGGGACTAATACAGATCCAATTTATGCGACCCTCAGTTACACCCTCCTGTTATCTCAAGCAGAAGCTGTCAGGTCGAGAGACTCCAGGATCATCTGAAACAGAGACACAAATGTTCACTTTCTGTGTTGACAGAACAGTCTTAGGAAATTCATGGGGTCTTCTAGCCACTGGATTGGCCTGCACAGAGAGTCACCAGAGCACCCTTGGATGTGGGCAGACAGCACCGAGTATGACAACTTGTAAGTTTTCAGAGTGTTTTCCTTCTAATACGTTCATGTGTTGTGATGTGTGTGAGCTGTGGCTATGAGGGTTGAAAGTCAGTGTCATGTGAAGCCAACTGTACTAGGAGGGAAGAGAAATGAACCCTTGAGCTGGAGGTGTGCCCTGGGCATAGCTTGTGTGCCTCATGAAACAGCCAGTTCCCAACAAACTCCACATACTGACAAATTTAAACCAATTGGATACTCTCCCATCTATTAGCCATCATCTTCAAAGCATTTCCATTTAGCACGATGGTGGTATCTGGGGTAGATGTTGTCTGCTATCACCACTTGAAAATCTTTCCTTGGTGATAACTGCCCTTGCATGATGTGGACAGAACTGCTGATGGCCAAGGGCTCTACAACCATAGGATGCTACTTCAGAACTGCAAGCCTGAGAATTATCAGTCCTCTGTTTGCATGGTTGTACCTGTTCACAGAAGCAGAGACTGCAGGGGCATTGAGAGTGTCCCCGAAGGTCTTGTCATCAAAGATCACTGGGGACAGCTCTTGAATGTGAGCATAGCCATTTTGAGCAGACCCATTTCACTGGAAGGGTAAAACAAAGAACCTTTCATGTCAATAAGTCAAGACCTTCTAGCAGTTTACTAAGTGGCATATTTTCTCCCACTTTTGTACATGTGTAAAAATACTTCAAAAGGGCAGTGATAATCACCCTTGTGAGGTTACCCAGTACTGCAATTCATCTGAACATGGCAGCAAACATTGTGCACACATTCCAGGATTTAGCATAACTGTGTGACAGAGGTGTGGTGATCACAATCAAACCCTGAGGATATGTAAGTCCCTAGGTGATAAACTAGTGCATAGGATTCTGGTAGACTCTGCTGATTCATATCATAAGTAAGTGGTGAGGATGAGTGAGATATGATTGCAGGAGTGAATGCAATGGCAGACTCTGAAGAAATCTTTTTTTTTTTTTTTGGCTTTAGGGTTTCCATCCGAGGAGATGAAAAACATGGCTTCCTGAGTGACAATGGGATAAGCAGTAGCAGGGCCTACATAAATAGGAAGTGGATTTGTAGCAAGTCCAGCAACAAAACCTTACAGTGTCAGTAGTTTTTATCCTGGAGATTGAATATGTCATAGCAATCACAAGGAACACATAATTTATTATCTTCTGTTGCTGCCTTATTAATGATCTGCTAAAATCATTATCACAGTCAGTACATAATACACGGTGACATCAAAGATGACAACTCTCTTTGAGGAATATTCATAGGTGTGCTTGGAAGATCATGAATGGTTCTAAATTAAATAGGTATTCAGCTGGGAGTCATATCTTAAATGTGAACTAAATCACATCAGTGTTAGTAACATCTACTTTTTTTCTCTTTTCTTAATTATTGTATTTATTTACATTCCAAACACTGTTTCCTCCTGGTCCCTCCAGAGTTCTTCACTTTATATCCCTTCCCGCTTTCTTCTGAGGGAATGCTCTCCCCACCCCCACCTCATCCCCTTACCCATCCCCACCATACACCACCCCTTTTCTGGGGCATTAGGTCTCTATAGCATTAAGTGTATCCTCTCCTACTGAGGCCAGACATGGCATCCTCTGCTACATACCATGGACCAGTCCATGTATTCTCTTTGGTTGGAGGCTTAGTCTCTGGACCTAGGGGTTCAGGTTAGTTGACACTATTGGTTTTCCTATGGAGTTGCTATCCCTTCATCTTCTTTAATCCTTCCCCTAACCCTTCCATAGGTGCTCTGACTTCAGTCCAATGATTGGCTATATCTGTATCTGTCTTAGTCAGCTGCCAGTAGAGCCTTGCAGAGGATGCATCGGTCTGGCTGGTATGAAGTCCAACAGTCCTCTGAGGGAGGAGTGAGTATGATTATAGGAAAGACAAAGAAAAGATGCAAGAGACAGATAATGGGAAGGCTGCTGGTCATTACTATGTCAAACCTTAGTGTATTTCTCATAGTCTACTTATACTGCAGTACTGTGGGAAGCAAAGCTACAAGCTAACAGAAACAATTTTGTTGAAATATGTATAAGACATTTTCACCAAACATATTATTATTGTTATTTCTTTTTACCAAGGTCATTATAATCTTTAGCTCTTAGTCTTGAACCTCAACTGCACCTGTTCTTATTGTTTTATTCCTCAGCAGGCCAGGAAATCTGCCAGCAGACCCTGACTTCTCTAGACTCTGCTGGGCAGGCAGACTCTCTCTGTCTATGTCTATGTCTCTTCTGTCAGTTTCTCTTTCTCCTCTTTCTCTTTCTCTTCCTCTTTCTCTGTCTGTGTCTGTCTGTCTGTCTGTCTCTGCTTCAGAGAAGCACCAAATGTCTCCCAACAAGAGAAAAGCCATGCTAGGCTCTTGTCTGCAAGCACAACATAGAATCAGTAATAGTGTTAGAGTTTGGTGCCTGCTCATGGGATGGATCATAAGTTGGCCTGGTCACTGCATGGCCTTTCCTTCAATCTCTACTCCATTTTGTCCCTGCATTTCTTTTAGACAAGGACAGTTCTGGCTCAAAAATTTTGAAGGTGATAAACTCTACTTTTATGAGCAGATATGAAGTTTTTTTTCTCATTAGTTCTTTCTTTGAATGACTGGGGCCTTAAAAAAAAATGAAGGACGAATAAAACTGTGAAATAATTCCCTAATCACAAAAAGATGATTATTGTTATGTGGCCTTCAAATATTTTTAGAATCATCAACACATTTTTCAAATCTAATGACCAACATGAAGAGAGACCTAGATAGGGTTAAAACCAATATTAATATTATTAATTTAATTAATAATGAATGTTTGTCAAAATACTTTTAGATTTACTTCTCAGTTTTCATTTTTTAGTTAAAGTGGAATAAGAACATTTCATAAACTATGTCATTTTACTTTTTTCTTGTTTTTTGAGAATTTTAAACTAAAGTATATCATTTGAATTTTATTCTTTATTATGTTTATTTATTAGCAAGACATAGTTAATTATTGAGTCTTCTTAAGCATTATATTCCTTGCAATAGTTTACATATTGTTGAGATGTAAGAACAAAATATTTATTTATTTTCTTTGGTCATTTACTACTTTTCACTGACAAGTCCCAAAAGGATCAAAATATCAGGTCACATGCTTCTGTTTTACTTTATCTCTGTCATTCTAACTGTATTGATAATATATATTAAACCCTCACACATGCTTAGCAAACATACACTACTAATCTGGATACCCATCCTCTTTCTCATATATATATATATGTATATATGTGTGTGTGTGTGTGTGTGTGTGTGTGTGTGTGTGTGTGTATATATATATATATATATATATATATATATATATATATATATATTCAAAGTCTACACATAATTTCCAGATTGCTGGAATTAGAGCTGTGTATTAGCACAGCTAACATATCTTTACTATTTAATAAAGTATATATTCAGAGCCAGTGACATGACTCTGAATGTATTGCTACCCTGACACTAAGCCGGACAATTTGAGTTTGGCATCTGGATTCATATGGTAGAAAAAGGGACCCAATTCCATAAAGTTGTCCTGGGAATTTCAAACTATGCTTTATTCATATAGGAAAAAAAATTTAAAAAGTAATTTAAAAATGTGGTGTTAGCAGGTAGTTTCCTGAGTTTGCCATCTCAGGAATGATTCCGTCTTGCTGGCAGAATCCAAACTGAGTTCATGTTCTCAGGTGCCAGCTCCTATCCTCCTTCTTCAGATGTGTCATGTTTACCTCTTAACCAGTACAGGATATAAAGAAGGAACATGCTGCTATCCTATTATCTAAACTAAGGCACACTAGTCATAAATGTGTTGCTTGTCTCGACTTAATTGACTACATGCTACATGCCCACTCCTTTGTTCCCTTATCATTGTAAAATTCTAGACCAAAGTCTGGCAGGGGACCTACCTGCAAAGGCTGATTCAAGGACCCTGAAACTAGGTTCCCCTGATAAGTCCAGTTACTAATGTTAACTTCCTTGTCTTAAGCCCTTGTGTGTAAATATGATTGGTCAATGCAACAGTTCACCCTGCTCCCCCTCACTTTGTGTTCCCATTCAATAAAAATGTTGTATAATCTCCCTTCAGAGTTGTTGTTCAGATCCCGAACTGAAACACTCAGAAAATAAAGCTTTTAGTTTTCATCTTCTATCTCTGAAGTGAGTTTTCTTGGCTTCTACCCTGAACCCAACAAAAGCTCTAATATTCTGTGTCTATTTTGAATCTGCTTTTATTATTAAATAAACACAAGCATATCTCATTCAGGAAAACGTGTTTCTTAGTGTTCTATTTCTACTTCATTTCACCTTATTTGTTCAATCTATTTCATTTAGATAAATGGTGTGACTTTGTTCCTAAAATAAATACTTTCTCTTATTGAAATTATTTTGCATTTAGCAGTTTTAATTACATTATTTATAGTACATGTTAATGTCAAAGATAGAAGGAGAAAAATTACTGACCCAAATCATTTTGGCCAAATTAATTAAAGCAAGATTTTAAACTTGTGTATGTGAACTGCTGAAGCAAAAGAACCTAAGGGAGGTCGTTGACCAATATTAGGTAAGAACCAATGTGCCTGTTGTAAGGAGGAAGGGCACTGGGCTAGAGAATGTCCAAAGAGGAAGCCAAAGACTAAGACTGTGGTCACCGAGGAAGAAGATTGAGGGAATCGAGGCTCAGACCGCCTCACAAGCCCAGGGTAAAGCTTAGAGTAGAGGGGAAGATTCTAGAATTCCTGGTGGATACTGGAGCTCGAAGTTCAGGGCTCATAAAGCCTGAAGGGCTGCTTTCTACTAAGAAATCCTGAGTCCAAGGAGCCACAGGCACCATACAATTTTCATGGACTACCCGAAGAACAGTGGACTTGGGAATGGGACAGGTAACCCATTCATTTATAGCCATTCCCGAATGCCCCTACCTCTTACTGGGTAGAGAACTCCTAGCTAAAATGAGGACCGAAATTCATTTTAAACCTGGAGAAGTCTGATTAATAGATCAGAATGGTGATTTGATCCAGGTACTGACAATTGATTTGGCCTCTGAGACTGAGTATAGACTATACCATCACCAGCCACCCCCAAGCAAGATTTGGATGTTTGGTTGACAAAGTTTTCCCAGGCATGAGGGGAATTGTAGGCATGGACTTAGCATAACATCAACTGCCTATGTTTGTAGAGCTTAAGCTGGGGCAGGTCTAGTATGAGTCCTCCAATATCCCATGTCTCAAGAGACATAGAAGGGGATCACCACCCCCATATCAGAAAACTATTGGCCCTGGGAGTCCTCAGGCCATATCAATTAGCCTGGAACTCTCCATTATTGCCTGTGATGAGGCCAAAGTTCAATGACTATCACCCATCTATGACCTCTTGGAACTTAACAGCAGAGTAATATACACCCCATAGTGCCTAATCCTTATACCTTACTGAGCTTATTGCCACCAGATCAGAATGATATTCTGTCCTTGACCTAAAAGATACTTTCTTCAGCTTAACCTTGGCTCCCAAAGCCAGAAATATTTTGCCTCTGAGTGGTGCGATCCTGAAAAAGGTGTTAATGGACAATTCACCTGGACCTGCCTTCCTCAAGGCTACAAGAATTAATGCACTATTTTTGATGAAGCTTTACATGACAACTTGGGTGAATACAGGGCTAAGAACACAGACATAACCCTTACTCATTATGTAGGTGACCTGTTATTTTCAGCAGAAACTAAAGAGGGTTGCAAGAAAGGGACCCAGAATCTCCTACAGACTCTGGGGAACATGGGATACTTGGCATCTGCCAAAAAAATCACATCTCTGCAAGATTGACGTCATCTGTCTCAGTTATATTCTAAAAGAGGGCTGGTGATGAGTTTTTTATAGCGATAAAATAGACTGTCCTCAACATCTATGTCCCCCAAAGCCCAAGACAGGTATGAGAGTTCTTGGAGTCCACAGGCTTTTGCAAACTTTGGAGAAATAACCAAACCATTATACCAAGCCACCAAGGAAGCCAAGGACTTTGTTTGGACTCAGGAACACCAAATGACTTTTGAGAGAGTAAAGCAGGCCCTGCTGTCAGCCCCTGCTTTGGGGCTACCAGATATCACTAAGCCATTTCATCTGTATGTTGATGAACATAAAGGAATGGCCAAAGGTGTCCTGACTCAAACTTTAGGTCAATGGAAACAGCCAGTGACTTATTTGTCAGAGAAATTAGACCCAGTGGCAGCAGGATGGCCACCTTGCCTGAGTATAATTGTGGCTATGGCATTACTGGTTAAGGGTCCAAATAAATTAACTTTGGGACAGTATTTAGCTATAGCTACTCCCCATGCAATTGACGGGATACTCAAACAGCCACCTTATCAGTGGCTCAGTAATGCCCAAAAGACTCATTATCAGATTCTCCTAATTAACCCTGGCCAAGTAACCTTCCAGCTGCCTGATTCCTTGAATGCTTCTCCCTGACCTTGATTTGGGCCATCCACTCCACCAATGCAGTGAAATCTTAGCCAAGGTACATTGTACCCAGTCCAACTTAAAAGACTTGGTTTACAGATGGAAGCAGCTCCATTGGAAAGAATGAGAGAAAGGCAGCAGCAGTGGTAACCATGGGAACAGAGGTACTCTGGGCTCAGGCTCTTCTCTCAGGTACTTCAGCTTGAAAGGCTGAACTGATAGCACTAACTTAGGCTTTCATCATGGGTTAACACCCATTTACATGAACAGCTGATTTACACGAGCATTTGCAACTAACTGCTCGTGTACATGGAGCTATTTATCAGGAGGGAGGGCTCCTGACAGCAGAAGGAAAATCTATCAGAAACAAAGATGAAATCTTACAGCTATTCAAAGCCCTCTGGTTGCCAAAGAGAGTGGCAATTATACATTGTCCAGGTGATCAAAAAGGAATAACGCCAGTGTCTAGAAGTAACAACTTAGCTGACAAAGCTGCTAAGGAGATAGCCCTAGAAGCAACAACTACCTCCATGTTGGCTGTAGTCCTGTCTGAGCTACCAAACCCCAACCTGTCGGAATGCCCAGTCTATACAGAAGAGAAGATCAAATGGGCTAAGAACCAACTTATGAGCCTGTGTTCAGAGAGCTGGTGGCAAACAGCTGAAGATAAACTAATATTACCCACCTCCTAGGCAAAAACTATCCTCAGGAAAATCCATAGAGTCACTCACATGGGAATGAGATGGATGGCTGATGCAGTGAGACAATCTACGGTGACTTTCAGAGACATGTAGAAAACCATTGAAAATATAGTGTCAAGCCCCCTAGAGTCCCCAGGCATAACCTAGTCTTTGTAGTTAAAAAGAAAACCAGGATGTGGAGGCTCCTCCAGGACTTAAGAGCAATCAACAAAACCATGAAAGTTTTGAGGTCACCTCATCATAGAGTCCCCCCTGCCTCTACCATACCTGTAAACACCCCAGTATTGGTATTAGACATTAAAGACTGTTTATTTTCAATACCATTACATGAAGATTGCAAGTGTTTTGCTTTCTCAGTATCTAAAATTAGTAGCTCAGGACCAGCTGATAAATTGAATGGATCACACTCCTCTAAGGCACAGCTAACAGCTGAACTATTTGCTAGGAAGTGGTAGCCCATGCATTAAAACCCTTTATTAAATCAGGTCTTCATATATATCATTACATGCATGACCTATTAATGTGGTTAGATGAAAGACAAGATCAAAAACTAACTCTAGAAGACCTTAAACAACAAGCTACAAAGGCCCTAAAAAAACTATAACAGAAGATAAGATCCAGCTCCTTTTGCTCACTACATTCCTAGGGACCAAAATCACCCTAACCTCACTCCTACCAGCCAAACCAGTTATCAACTTCCCCAATCCACTAACCCTAAATGTCCTTCAAAGTTTTTTAGGCAATATCAATTGGGTTAAACTTTAGTTTCCCATACAAACCAGCCAATTACAGTCTTTATTTGACTTACTTAAAGGCTACAAAGACTCCTGCTCTTTTTGCTCCTTGATCCCAGCAGACAAGACGCTTTGTTAGAAGACCACATTAAAAAACTCCTCCCTGCTCACTATGATCCACAGCAGCTAATCCAAGTCCTTATATTTCATTCCTCCTTCACAGCAGTTGAAGCATTATATCAACTTCAGGGAATCCTAGAATGGCTCCATACTCCAAAGGGGGAAGGGGGATTGCCTTGAATATTAACCAAAGGTAACTCCTTATCCACCATGATAAGGATGAGAAGAGAGTGCACCTTACAGTGAGGAACTTGATGTGATCATTTTACTTCCCCCCACCAGACATCCAATGGCTCTTAAGGAAACATCCCTCTTTCGCTAAGAGCATTATTGGCTTCCCAGGACTGATATACAAACAGTACCTCAAGGATAAATTTTTGGCAAACATACTACCCTTTAGATGGCTCCCACCTCATTCATTTTTCGGAACTTCTATCCTCCATCCCCTGACAGCTTTTACAGACAGGGGGTAACAAGGAACTTCCAATGTGATATATGAAAGAAACAATGAATCTGAGTCACATGTTTTCCTCCTCCCAGACAAATATCCCCAATTTAAAGAACGGTATGCCACCCTCCAGGTCTTAACAGGCCTAAAATAGTCATTTAATCTATGTTATGATAGCATTTATCCAGCTAACCTACTCCCCTGGCTAGCTTACTCCTATATCAGATTTAATGGTAACCCTCTTTCCCCACTATTAATAAAAGTTTATTTTGAAACAACTTTAGACTAGAACATATTGCATTTTTATCAGTCATAAATAGTCAAACTCATCCCTCTCCAAGCCCTTCTTTGATGGCAATGCCTTAGTCAATAATATTGGCACAACTGGGGCCTTTTCTATATCACCCCTCACCGCTAAAAATCTCTATCAGATGACCTATACCAATCTAAAAGGTCTGTAACTTAAATTCCCCAACACCCTCAAACATATTCACAAAACTTTCTCCTCTTGTGCCTCCACAATCTGGACCCCTGCTATATAACAATTGGTCACCAACCCTAGGGGCCTTAAGGCCAGTGCTCTGGCAGATTGATGTTACCCATATTCAATAATATTCAACCATTTGGTAAACAGAAATTTGTATTTGTTACCAAAGGTATCTACTCCCATTTCACCTGGGTCATGGCACAGACTAATGAGAACTCAAAGTAATTAATTCATGCTTTCCACTTTTGCTATCATGGGGGTCTCTCTCCAAATCAAAATTGATAATGGATCAGCTTTCAAAAGTCACCAGTTGCAAGGTTTTGCAAAACTTGGAAGATTGTCCATCACACCAGTATTCTCCACAATCCCCAGGGTCAAGCTATCATTGAAAAAACACATCAAACACTTAAAAAACAATTAATTAAAGAGGTACAGGACCCAAACACCCAATTAAACCTGGCATAGTTCAAGCTCCATGTGTTAAATGTCTATGCTACCCAGGACAAACATCTCTTATCTTTCACTGGAGTCAGCCAACACCTGAAAGGATACACTTGATAGGTGTTGGAGGTGGTCTGAGCCCTTGTTAACAGTAGAGAGGGGATCTGCCTACATTTCTTCACAGGACCAGCTCAGGTGTATTTGGATCTTTGGCAGGAATGTCTGACACCATCCCACTGACCAAGAAGATGGCTTGCCTCTAGCTGACAAATAAAGGACAGAAAACACAAAAGAGATGCCCTATGAAACAACAAGATTTCCTGGAAGATGTCAGTGACCTAATGGCAGCTTCCCAGGACATGTGTGTCCCACAGGTTTCCCTTTCCTATATTCTTATGGTTGTCTTTGTTATTCTTCAATCTAACTCTGCTATTGCATAGCTTCCTAACCCTCCCAATACCCATCTTTGCTAGGAATTCTTTGCTAGGAAGACCTACAATGAACACAACAAAATCATAGAAACCCAGGACTGCTCATTGGAAGGATGCCAGACCAGGACTGAGATTCTTCTACACCCCAAATCCTTCTCAACTATCCCCAGCTCTTTCCTTTGCTTTCCTTACTGAAACACAGGTAACTGTCTCCAGGAGGCCCCCATGTAGGATGGTTTCAGATATTGGAGTTACAGAATTGAATCCACTAGCCACATAGTGAATCCATAGTAGCACTATGCTCCACAAACTTAAAACTCATTTTCAGCTTTTCATTGATGATTCCTGGGATGAGGGATGGTGGATGGGAGTCAGAAGTAAGCTCTACCCTAACAGATATACTAAATATCTTGATGCCAACTCAGTCTTCCATCAACTTGTTTCTGCCTCCAAATCAATTTTCATTCACCATAACATTCTTCAGTAGGAAGACCTAAGACAAAGAACAATGTTCATCCCTTTACTTGTAGGACTTTAGGTATTGCCTTCTCTCTGGGTGCTACAAGAACTGCTGGACCATACATACATACATACATACATACATACATACATACATACATCTAACCTCATCCATAATATCATCTGACTAGCAACTTCCAGAACAAAATTGACAAAGTGATGACCTCCATTAGACCAGTCTTGAGTTCCTTCATCAACAGATAACCTCCCTAGTGCGGTTTGAGTTCCCAAACTGGAGGGCTCTAGACTTAATTACTGCTGAACACAGGAGACATGCATTTTGTTGGGGGAGGAATGCTAATGAATGTTAATGAATCTGGGCCTGTAGAAACTGCATGTGCATATGCTCAAAGATCTCTAACAGGATCTCAGGGCATGCTATTTTTCCCAACACCCCAATCTCCTGGTACACAAACCCTCTTGTGGCTTGTCTTCTCTCTATCCTTGGCCCTGTATTGACTACTAGAGCCCTGCACTTGCTGGATCCCTGCTTCATCCAAATATTAAAATAGCAGATAAATAGCATTGCAAAAATCACTGCTAATCCGGTTCTGGTTTAGTACCAAGATGTCCCCAGAACAGTGGCTGAGGGCTTCAATGGCATCTTCTCATTATAAAATTAAGTAGACATAGATGTTTGAAAACTCTGCTGCTAATGTCTGACATTACCAGGAAACTGTGAGCTCCATGCAAAATTGTGGACTCTCTTTGACGGTAGGGCTTCCTTTTCTCTACCTGAGGCATCCTGGATCACAATGCCTACATGAGGAATGTCACATTGCCCTTAGAAAATTACAAGTACAACTCCCCCCACCCCACCACCACCCAAAGCCCATACCCTGCTGGCATAAGAAACCAGTTCAGCAAGCACTTGAGATTCCTAGAGTGCCTCCTCAAGCCAATGAGGCATCTCAGAGCCTTCAGCCAATGCCCTTTGCCCACTATGAGTATTCATACCACCTTCCCCAAAACTATATAACTCTTGATTCATTCTGAATAAAGTTGATCTATCTCCCTGAAGCTGATCCTGGAGTATCTTCATTTCCTTTCAAACTCATGGGGCTTCTGGACTTCCTGTCTACTGCTCCTGCTCCATTTGTCCTCATTGACTGGTATTGGCCAATGGTCCCAGGGGGCAGGGAGGGTCACAAAATGAAGAAGGGAAGGAGAAAATTCTCTTAAGTTAGGCCATCACATTCACTCAACCATGGAGATCAACAAGGAGTCATATGACAGTAATCATCTCTAAGGAAAAGCCAGGTAAGTTCAGAGGGTGAAAAGGCCTGCCTTTGGCTACTATCCAAAAGAGACGTAAAATAAGAACAGGGAGAAGTTGTGGAGGTTCTATGCTTCCAGCATAGGGGAATGCTAGGATTGTGGGGTGGGAGTGGATGGGTGGGTGGATGGAGTACCCTCATAGAGGCATGGGGACAGGGGATGGGATAAGGAGCTTGCAGAGGGAAATCCAGGAAGAGGGACAACATTCGAAATTTAAATAAATAAAACAACAACAACAACAACAAAATTAGAAAAACTAGCCAGCTTAACAAACTGCTTGAGTGCAATGCCATAAGTGTCCACACAGAGTGTGGTGTTTCAGGGAAGGAAACACACATCTCATTAAAGGAATAATTTTTCCTATGAATGCTTTAGCATGGCTTTTGGTGAGATGTGGTCTCTTCTCTAGGTGATTGATAGGCCCAACAGGATTAAGTCCTGTGATGATAGGACATGGTGGTATGTCATGTCTACTTAGGACAAGAAGCAGATAGCATTATTTTGCTAGAAGGAAATAGACCTCAACATCCCCAATGGCCTCAATGTCTACTGTACCATTCCATGCTCAAGAGATCCAAAAGTCATTTAAGTTATGGGCTAAAACTGAGGAATTGATGCAATGTATTTCTGCCAGAAAAATCTAGTGATTCAATTCTAAGTCTGTTCAGCAGACATGATTAGTGTCTATCACACCTTTATGGCCAGCATGCAGGCAGGAAGATCACTTAGGACATAGTAAACCAGAGCTCTTGCTGGCATTTCCAAACTGTGGCAGGATCACGAGCAGAACCAAACATATTTCCTGTGTACTGGTCCTGATGCTATGAAGTGAAAAACAGTCCTTTGACCAGGGTAGTGAGGCTGATTATAGGTAAAATAGAAAGGAGATGCAGGGATAGATATGGGAAGACTGCAGGTCTATACCACACCAGCAGCAAATGTATTTCTCATAGCCTTCTTATACTGCAATACCATGAGAAGCAAAGCTACAAGCTAACAGAAACAGTTTGCTAAAATGTACATAAGACACTTATTCCCATTCCAAACACCTCTGTTCTCTCCATCATGGTCAATAGAATTTTCAGCCCCTCACCAGGATCCTCAGGTGGATCTCCTCTTATCATTTCATGTCTCAGCAGGCCAGAAACCCTGCCAACAGGCCTGGCCTGTCTTGACTCTGCCTGGCAGGCAGACATTCTTTCTCTCTTTTTTTTTCTCTGATTCAGAGAAGCAGCAAATGGCTCCCAATATTCCTGTTTCAAGGAGAATTGGAACTTATAACTTTTGGGACCTCTGTTTCCAAGTCTGCTTGGCCCATGTGATGGCTATTCTTGGTTTTCAATTTGACTACGTCTGGAATTAAGTAAAACCCTAAAATGGAGAATTTACCTGTCAAGTCTTTTTGCTGAATTTAAAGTAGGAAGATGCACTTCTAATCTGGATCTTTGAGGTAGGCAGGGTCACATTTAATCCAGATTATTCGAGCTAGAAAACTCTATTTTAAATCTGGACCACCCATCTCCTGGAAGGCTTTAATGGCTATTTGTGGTTGTCAACCTGACTATATCTGGAGTAAACTACAATCCATAAATGGAAGGCATACTCATGAGATTTCTTTTGGGGGGGGGCTATGTTTGAAGTGGGTGAATCCATTGGTAGTCTAGACCACTGAGTTACAAAGACACACCTTTAACCTGGCCACACTTTCTACTGGAAGCCTATAAAAGAACATGGAAGAAGGAAGCTTTTGTTCTTTGCCTGCTTGCTCTTTCCTTGCCAGTAAGTACATTCCTTTACTGATATTAGATCAATGCTTCTCAATCTATAAGTCATGACTCCTTTAGAGGTCACATCAGATATTTTCATTATGATTCATAACAGTAGCAAATTTACAGTTAGGAAGTAGCAACAACACAATTTTATGGTTGGGGGGTCACCAACAAAATAAGAAACTGTATTAAAGGTTCTCAGAATTAGGAAGGTTGAAAAGCATTAGAGCCTTCTTTGCAATTCCAGCATGTACAGAAGACCAACTGAGATATCCAGCCTTAGGGATGGATCACCTTCTGGATTCTTAGACTTTTGGTTCACAGCCAGCTACTGTTGGACTAGCTAGATCACCCCCTGTACATCATTCAAATAAATATCCTTTCTATATACAAAGAGACATTAATTTTCTAAATGATGTTATTCTAGAGAACCCCAGCAAATACAGTGATATAAAGTGATGAGGAAGGATAGGATGCAGGCAAAGGGCCCATAAGTCATGAAAAAGGATTAATTTCCTAGTTTCAATTCTGCCATAGTTTTTTCTTATTTTGTGGTGAGTAATCTCATAATAGTGTAATTGACATTGAAACACTAAAACCATAAGCAAAGCTCCACAGCTTAGAATGGCTTTTCCAAGTCTAGGGAAGCTCAGGTTTGGGACTCAGGAAGTGTTTGAGTGACTAACAGAAAGTGACTTATTTTTTTGTCTTTATGACTGCCCTGCTCACTCATCTAGGGGCTAATTCTAGACCTATAGTCACAAGTGTGTGACCCTTGCCAAGTCTTTGTAGTTCAATAAAACCCTCAAATTTATAAAGAGCTCATCCCAGCATCCCTCTCTTGGGTGAGAATATCTCTGTTTTCAACAGGATGAGGAGCTACTGATTTCACTGTAGCCAGCCAGTAGCCACACGAACTGGATTCTCCCAGAAGGGACACAGGGGCCTGAAAGATAATATGGAGATCTGGGGTGTGAGAAGAATAAACGAAGCAAGTCTGACTCTCTGATCAAGGCCACTTTTACTTA
>NW_022196903.1:122203506-122255348 GCF_008632895.1 Mastomys coucha
GAGAGAGAGAGAGAGAGAGAGAGAGAGAGAGCAGCAGACAAAGGACCTTTTGTTTGGCTTGCCCCAGGTGGGAGAGCTATTTTCAGGGGAAGGCTGGCTGAGTCTAGAGGCTTTTTTTGGCTCATGAAGGGGTCACATTTCATATCTGAGCTCTTTGGCTATCTTCACTTCCAGAAAGTGATTAAGTCAATTCAGTACATCGGAGCTGAAGAGGTAGTGATTGGGAGCAGTTTTCTTCAAGATGAAATCAGGAATACTGATGCCACAGTTTTTACCTTGGACAAGAAAGTGTGGGTAAAGTCTCTCAACCAAGGGGCTTCTGCATAAAAAGCTGAACTTCTGGCATTAACACAGGAATTATACTGGGATAAGGGCAAAGCTATATCTGTGTGCACAGATGGTTGGGATGCGCTTGTCATGGCTTATGTCCATGGGATCCTCTGTAGAGAGAAGAGACTCCTCACCTACCCTGAAAGGAAATAAACAAATACCAACAACAGCAACAAAAATATCCTGGCCCTCTAAGATACTATATTAATACCAATTGAGTTAGTCATTGTCAACTGTAAAATCCTCAGAAGGGAATTCTCAGAGTTTCAGGGAACAAAGCAGCAAATGTGGCCCTAGATCCACTGGATCCCACTGAATCCCACTGGAGCCCATTGGAGCCCATTGGAGCCCATTGGAGCCCATTGGAGCCCATTGGAGCCTCTCCAGATCTTGGTTAACCTTAACTGCTTCAGCACTCAATCTATGTACAAAGAAATCAAGTTTACTAAAAATAAAAATATACTCAATGGTATCTTTTAAAACTAGTGGTGATTATTGATGGCCAAGGGACTTGTTCCCTCTGCCTTTATCAGAAGATACATGGTCATCAAACTCCATCAGGCAGTCCATCGTCAGGCAACTAAAACTACTGAGTTGTGTAGACCCATATATTGTTCCTAGATTGGGGTCAACCTTCTCATGGGTTCCAACACTGGCCTGGCCCTCATGGCCAAAGTTTCCCTAGCCTTGCAAAGATCCTAATGTTGATGGGAAACTACACTGTGCACATAGGTCACAAAGCTTAGAAGAGGTAATAGAAAGAAAACTTTAATAAAACCTGTCCTTGGGACTGGTGAAGACTGGGCTAACATCCTGCTTTTTGTCCTTTAAGGGAAAGATATGCCCCTTACTGAGAAGCTCTTAAGACTGAAATGACTTACATTCCCTCCCCATTTTCTTACAGGTTCTGCAGCAACAGACACAGAGAACTCTCAACACTTTGAGAGGTTGCGTGGTTGCCCACATCTAAACCTGCCCACAAGTGACACCATGGAAACTTGTTGTGATGAAATCAGCATTTGAATAAAACAATGATAACTTTTATATAGTACACAAAAACATTATGCCTATAAGAGTTAATAGAAGAGTTTTCTATGTCCTGTTTCTTTTGTCCTTTTGGGACTCATCTGTACAGTATAGCACTGCGTCAGTACATGGTCCAAAAATTTTAAACATTTTGTCCTTAAAATGTAACAGTGTGTAAATGATTGCAAGATTAGGCATCAAATGCTCAATGTAGTAAAGAATAAAATTGAAATGGCGTAGTCATATGTGGAGTTCTCAAAAATGTTAAATTCAGAAAATAAAATGACATTTGTTTGTAACATTCTTTGTTTCAAATTTTAAAAAAAATCTGAGAAGTAAAGTGTAAAAGCATTTAACAATACTATTAAATTGGAGTGCTCAGCATCGCTTTTAATCCTGTTTAGATTTCCCTTCATATTAGACATTGAATTCTTTAAAAGAATAATGACTATATTTCTAATAATGTTTGGAGTCCACAGAACAATTATCATCTTTCTTGTGATAATTGAATCATTTCCACGGATTCAGTTACCCTACATGTTTAGGTCCCCTGAATTCATAGCAAAGACCAAATCAAAAACATCATACCTGATCATAAAATGGAGATCACTAATACAGATGTTTTTATACTTTAATTTTAGATATCAGTACTAACTCATACACAAACACCTATTTGATTTAGAATCATCTATCCAAATTCTTCGCAGTATATCTATGATCCACCAAGCTAATTTTCATCTTTGCAATCAATGTGTATTTTGATAATGGTTTTGGTAGATCAGGAGTAGAGCAGCAACCATAGATAGCAGGTCACAGAGCTGGTATTTCTCATGCATGCTTCGGCACATCCCCTACCCTGGATTTATAACTACTGGGCATTGTAAGGTATAGCTATTGGGCTTACCTCAAATCCACTTCCTATGTGTGTAGTCCCTGCTGCTGCTGCTGTCCCCTCTCCTCTGTCACTCAGGTAGGCACATTCTCCTCCTCCTCAGCTGAGAACCCTAAAGAAAAGCAAACAAACAAACAAACAGCAAAGGAAAACAAAACAAAACAAGACAGTAATTACTGGACAAGCCAACAGTGCATTCCAACACCTACCCTCATTTTATACCCAGCATCTTTTACATCCTCAGGGCTCCACTTGAACCCTACATCTTTGTCATTCATCCATGGTGAACCATGGAATGTGTATACAAGGGAACTGACTGGTGCTTGTTCTTATGTTCAAACAAACTTCTACTACGGGTGACCTCAATGAGGGTGATTTTCAGTTTTTGATGTATTTTACATATGTAATAAAAGTGGAGAAAAACCCAAACCCAAATTTTAGTAAATTTCTTGAAAGTCTTTTTTTTAGTAGTTGAACTTTTTATTTTTATTTATTTATTTTTTAACTTTTATTGCATTATAAAGAGAAAGGTTACATGATTTCAAATTTATCTGAATTTGTTAACATTTAAAAACATATTTTAAGTAAATACAATTAAATCACATTCTTGTTTCCCTTTTGTACCCCAACTCCTCCCAGAGACCCCCATCAATACCTTCAATATCTTTTTTGTCATATTCCTTAAAATTTACAAAATATTATAACAATAAAAATGAATATTATAAAAGTTGTTTGATATAAAACAACAATCAATTTAACAGTCTTATGTAGATGCTCATCTACAACAATAGTTAAAAATACATTTTTCTCAATATAAATTTTAAATAACTCCAAACATATTAACTATATATTTCAAAATAATACATCACTACTAGTATTTTCTTAAATGAACATAAATATATAAAGTGTTTTTGTTTGTTTGTTTTGTATTTCGTAGAGTTTAAAATATTGGCTCTTACTGTGGTACAAGCCCAAAATAAGAACCATTTTTAGACATTGAATTCCATTGTAATAAGGCTGTACTTCAATAACCTACACATCACCAAAGGATTTTTACCTTCATTATAGTTAAGCTGAGAGTTGACAGTTCTGCTGCACTAAGAAATGAATTGTAGGCACGATTTTTGGATACAGACTTCCTGCTATGGTCAAAGCTATTTGACTTGAGTGAGTGACTTTATTCTCAGCCCACAGAGAACAGGTTACATGCATTTAAGAAATGGTGTGTGTATTCAGATGGTCTATCCATAAAGTCATTTACCAACTGTTTCAATGAACAATGATTCTGCTTGGAAGGTTGCACAGACATTAGGTGAGGGTAAGAATCTGGTTCATTGGCTGTGATAATTTGGGAAAGCATTCATCTCAGAGAAAGAGTAACTTATAAAGTCCTCTTCTTCAAACTTGATACAAAGAGTTACAAACATCAAGCAAAGCGTTCAGTCTCACTCTTTGTTGTTCTCTTACGAGCCACCTCCCTAGTTAATTGTCTATGCTTCTTTTGGGTATATAAATACTTTTGAAATATATAAGCTGTTCTGAAAACCATAGTATAGTGTAAAAACATGGAATGAATAATACTACTAATGGAGAGGCTGAGATAGGAGAAGCAAGATCTCAAGACCCTTATGTTGTACACAGCCAGACACTGTCATGAAAAACATGCTGAAAGTGTATATAGATTGCACAATATTGGACATATTTCTCCAATTACCAAATTAGAGAGACCATTGGATGACAATCAACAAATTTCTAAGTCCTCATATTTTTGGATTTCAATTGATTAGGATATGTTGGTAATAATAATTTTCATATTAATATATTAAGAAAAAGTAATTGTCACTCCTGTTGTTTCTTGTAAGAGGTGGAATTAGGTTTGTGTGGATTTGTTGAAAGATTACCTTCTTGCTTCTTCTAGGGTGTAGTTTTGCTCCTTATGTTGATGTTTTCCATCTATTATCCTTTGTAGGGCTGGATTTGTGGAAAGATATTGTGTAAATTTTGTTTTGTCATGGAATATCTTGTTTTCTCCATCTATGGTAATTGAGAGTTTTGCTGGATATAGTAGCTTGGGCTGGCATTTGTGTTCTCGTAGGATCTGTATGACATCTGCCTAGGATCTTCTAGCTTTCATAGTCTCTGGTGAGAAGTCTCGTGTCATTCTGATAGGCCTGCCTTTATAGGTTACTTGATCTTTTTCCCTTACTGCTTTTAAAATTCTTTCTTTGTTTAGTGCATTTGGTGTTTTGAATATTATGTGTCAGGAGGAATTTCTTTTCTGGTCCAGTCTATTTGGAGTTCTGTAGGCTCCTTGTATGTTCCTGGGCATCTCTTTCTTTAGGTTAGGGAAGTTTTCTTCTATAATTTTGTTGAAGATATTTACTGGCCCATTACATTGGGAGTCTTCACTCTCTTCTATACCTATTATCCTTAGGTTTGGTCTTCTCACTCCAGCCTGGATTTCCTGGATGTTTTGGGTTAGGAGCTTTTTGCTTTTTGCATTTTCTTTGACTGTTATGTCAATGTTTTCTATGGTGTCTTCTGCCCCTGAGATTCTCTCTTCTATCTCTTTTATTCTGTTGGTGATGCTTGCATCTGTGTCTCCTGATTTCTTTGCTAGATTTTGTATCTCTAGGGTTGTCTCTATATCTGATTTCTTTATTGTCTCTATTTCCATTTTTAAATTCTGGATGGTTTTGCTCATTTCCTTCACCTGTTTGGTTGTGTTTTCCTGTAGTTCTTTAAGGGATTTTTGTATTTCCTCTTGAAGGGCTTCTAGCTGTTTACCTGTGTTCTCCTGTATTTCTTTGAGGGTGCTATTTATATCTTTCTTAAAGTTGTGTATCATCACCATGAGATGTGATTTTATATCTGAATCTTGGTTTTCTGGTGAAATGGTGTGTCTAGGACTTGCTATGGTGGCAGAATTGGGTTCTGATGATGCCAAGTAACCTTGGTTTGTGTTGCTTATTTTTTTATGCTTGCCCCCACCATCTGGTTATCTCTAGTGCTATCTGCCCTTGTTAAATCTGACTGGAGCCTGTCCTTCCTGTGATCCTGGTTGTGTTAGGACTCCTCAGAGTCAAGCTGTCTCTGTGATCTTGTGATTCTGGGATCCTGTGACCCTGGGCTTGTTAGAGCACCTGGGAGTGCAGCTTCCTCTGGATGTTGTGGGACTGGCTGCAGAGCTTTCGCCCAAGGTCTGCTCAGGACACCAGCCTAGAGAGACTGAAAGGAACCAGAGCCACTGTGCTGGTGGACTTCCTGTGTGCCTGGTCCCACTGGTCCCAGTTACTCCTGGTGTTGGGACAGATGTTGAGTCCTCCTCACCTCTGATTCTGGGCGCCGCAGAGTGCCTGGTAGTGGAGCTTCCTCTGGGTGTTGGGGGACTGACTGGCTGCAGAGCTTGTGCCCAAGGAGTGCCCAGGACACCAGCCCAGAGAGCTCTTGAAAGTCTTTATTGATGGATGTGATTGTGTCTATGTTTTATCATTCCAGTGAACCATTCAAAATGGCTAGCTATGCATACACACAAGAGCTATCTCTGGGCTTTCTGATGAGGAGCCTTTAGAGAGGTTTCCAATGTCCCTGGAGTCTGTAATGAGGTGCAACAGTGCAAACAGAGGGACAACTGGCTTCCTGGGGTTTAGAACCCCAGCTGCCCATCTACAGTTCTGACACCAGCAAAGAAGTTTTCAGTTGATGATGGAGCTAACAGTAATTCCCCCAGATGCCATCACTGTGGTATACATTTTTGAGTGAAATCACTCTAAATAAATGTGTTGAAAGATGACCAAAAACTGGATAACATCCAAATAACTGAAGTTTGTGAGTTTGTGATGGGGATTGACTCTGCATTAAGTACCCATGTTATGTCCGAGCCACATCTACACTTAGAAGGTTTGATTTGTTTCTTTCTCAGTGCAGTTGGCTTCACATGACACAGACACATTTCTTACTGACATTACTCATATCACTTCACAACAAATGATTACAATAGGAGAAGTGGTCTGAAAGAGCATACAAGCTTTTATGCTCAGTGTTATCTCTCTACATCCAAGGTTGCTCCAATGACCTCTGTGCAGGCTGTTCCAGTGATCAGAACCCCCCTTGCATCTATTTAAGAAATTTTGTCATGAAACATAGTAGTCAAATACATATGTCTTCAGTTTCAGATGACCCTTGAGTCTCTGCCCTACAGCCTTACCTCAGATGGTAGCAGGTTGTAACTGAGAGTTATCATTTTGGAGCCTCGGCTTTCAATGAATGCATTTTATACCCATAATCTAAAATACACTGATGACTACCCATCCCACTGAGGCTTGGAAAGTCCCTGATTAACAGTTCCTTGCTATTTTTAATAGATGCTACATTCAGTATGCAGCAGATGAATGCTTGCAGAAAAACTTACATGACCACAAGGAATCTCAAGAGATTGTATGTCTGGCCTGGCAGGTCTTACTGCATGAAAACATGTCTTTTCAATGTCTCAGGGTTTGAACCAGAAGCAATAACATCAACAAATGGTACAAACTAATGTGCTCCGCATATACCCCATCTGCTTGAGTGGAATCCTTCCTAATGTTTTAGCCTCAAGCTCTCTATCTCAAGGCAATACATATTCAACAAAAAACAACAAATTGATTACTGATCCTTTCTTACCATCTCCTACAGGCTGTCAGAGATAGATGGGCATGTGATGCCATGCAGGGGAACTGGCTGAATGTCTAGTTTCTCCTGTCTTCAGAAAAATAAAAACATTGACTTTTAAAAGTTCACAGCTCTCCATAAATATATAAATTATTTAAGTAATTTATAAATTATATAAATAAATTGTACACACACACACACACACACACACACACACACACACAAAACAAATGGTAGCTCTTGTTGGAGACTGTCAGATTGGCTATCATTAAGAAACCATGCTGGCATTGGTGGCACATCCCTTTAATCCCTGTACTTGGCAAGAAGAGGCATGCAGGACTCAGCCTGTTTAAAAGCATGTGCAGAAACAGGGACACTTCTTTACTGCTGGTGGGAGTATAAACTGATACAGCGTATATGGAGTGTCCTCAGAAAACTTAAAAATAGATCTGCCATGTGACCCAGCTATGCCAATCCTGGGCAAATATGAAGAGAATTCCACATACTACCACAGAGACACTTGCACATCCATGTTAATTGCTTCCAGTAGGCAGAGGTTCCCTAATTGTCTCTTGGTTGGGTAAATAAAGAGAGCAGAAGCTAATCACTGAGTGAAGGTTTAGAGGCAGGTTTTCCAGGTCCCAGGAGGAAGAAGAGGAGATGATAAAGAGAAAGGGCTTTGGTGCAGGCTGTGGAGTGGAGATGATGGACACCATGTAGACCTGGGGGCTATTAGATCTGGTGGCAGCCTCTGAGTTTAGGACTATAGATTCTGAGCGATAGTGTCATCTGGCTGATTTTAAAATATTAAGATTGTCTGGTGTTTTTCGTTTGTGATGATTCAGGTAGGCAAGAGAAAGGGCATAACCACTGTACTGGCTAGTTTTGTATGTCCCCTTGACACAGGTTTGAGTTATCACAGAAGGGAGCTTCAGTTGGGGAAGTGCCTCCATGAGGTCCAGCTGTGGGGCATTTTCTCAATTAGTGATCAAGGGGGTAGGGCCCCTTGTGGGTGGTGCCATCCCTGGGCTGGAGGTCTTGGGTTCTATAAGAGAGCAGGCTGAGCAAGCCAGGAGAAGCAAGCCAGTAAGGAACATCCCTCCATGGCTTCTGCATCAGCTCCTGCTTCCTGACCTGCTTGAGTTCCAGTCCTGACTTCCTTTGTGATAAACAGCAATATGGAAGTAAGCCGAATAAACCCTTTCCTCCCCAACTTGCTTCTTGGTCATGATGTTGTGCAGGAATAGAAACCCTGACTAATACAACCACAGAGTGGCCATGTGAGCCAGCCGCAGGGCGTGGATGACCAATGTAGAGCAATTACTGCTCCCAACGTTTATGGGATAAACCTAAGTTAGGCATGGGAGCTGAGTGGGTCTGGAGCGTTCATTAGACGCTGGTGTATCTAGTCTTGAGAGGTTGAAAGAGCTTGGGTGGAGCTCTCGAGAAGGTGTAAGCATGGATTATAAAATTATACACAACCGGTCCCCTATCTACAATAGCAAGGAAATGGACCTGACCCAGATGCTCACCAACTAACAGATAATGTAAGTGTGTTACATGTACAAACCAGACTGTAACTGAAATCTAAGAAAAAATGAAATGTGTAGGAAAGTGAAGGGACCTAGAAAGTATAATATTAAATAATGTAAATAAGTATTAAAGTAACCCAAACTCAGAAGAATGAAACTTATTTTACTCCCTTACATGCAGTCCTAGTCAATAGTGTATAGTGTAAACAACTGTGAGTGTGGGTATGCTATATCATGTAGAGAGAGAACATGGAATGGTGACATATGGTCATGATGAAAGACAGAATGCAGGCAAAGGACCCATAAGTGAAAAAGGTTATAAAGATTATTGTCTTTCTAGTTTCACGTCTGTCATAGTTTTGTTTTGTTTTTGTTTTTGTTTTTGTTTTTTTGAGGACAAATGCATAAAAAGGGCCTGACAGTGAAAGTCTAAAATTGTAACCAAAGCTCTATGCCTTCAGAATGGCTTCAGATTGTGTGGAAGTTAGTGAGATGCAGAGAGTTGGGACTTGGAAAGTGTTTGAGTGGCTGTGTTGATGGAGCTCTGTGATGTGTTCAACTGTGAGTAATTTTTAATAAAGTAATATCTGTGTGCAGAAGTATGAAAGTATGTGTATATGTTAGTGTGTGTGTGTTTGCGTAAGAAACTCTGAATGCAGCAACATTTCAGAGCACAGCTTAGAAAAATAAGACATTTTTTCTTCCCTAACTTTTCCTTCCTGTAATATATCAGAATGAATGTGCTGCTCTTTCAAATGTCTACTCAAATTCAAGAAAAAAGTGATCTATGAAGCAAATTATTAAATGCTGGAATGATCCCCCAAATATTTGAGTGGGACTGTGTTATAGTTTTGCCCAGTTCTCATATCCAGCACCACAGGGTTTCAGTGAAAGGGACAAATGCAGCTGGCATCACTTCTTCTTATCTGATTCTTTTAGGGCTGCCTAATAGTTTAGATTACACTGACTAAGACTTGTTGGCAAATGTTTATCCTGCTTAGACTCGTGTGTTTGTCAATGGTGCAGTTAAAGTTGATTATATAAAACAATTCAGGCATTGGTAGTGCACATCTTTAATTCCAGCATTTGGGAGGCAGAGGTAGGCTGACTTCCAAGTTCAAAGCCAGCCTGGTGTAAATAGTGAGTTTCCGGGCAGTCAGGGACACACAGAAAAACTGTCTCCAAAGACAAACACACATACACATCATGGGACATCTACTCCAGCTGTCGTAAAAAAAAAAAAAAATTGTACAAGATTTTATCATATTATTCAGAAGATTCTACAACCAAAAGCTTAGGAATCACATATTTTGGAGCTTTCTATTTAATATTTTCAGACTGTGATTGACGATAATAACTGAAACTGTGGGGTCATGGTCGGAGTGATGTGTGTCTTCCCAATTGTATCAGTCTTTACTGCCCTCACTTTCCTCTATCTGCAGCAGCATCCTTGATATTCTCTGAGATTTTCTCTTCATTCTCTGCCTTAGACAGTTCCCCCAGGTGGATATATGTCCCCTGGGTCTCTGTCTAAAGCTTGCTGGATGTCATCTTCCCAGGGATGCTGAGCCTGGCCTCCTGTGCACAGCACAGCTTGTGTGTTCCTTCATCCATCTTCCTGCTAGAGTTCCCAGATAATAGAAATTTACAGTGTGTTTTCTTTAGAGCCCTTCCCACAGTACCTGGGTCACAGTGGTCAGTAGTATAACTAACAATGTGAATGTGGACAGAGTGCTGCAGAATTTGGAGAATAAGTCATTTACCTGACAAAGCAACAGAAAGAGCAACTATAGATACAGTGAGGCCCATGATCACTACAGAGCAGAGATGAGGGGAAACTGATCTAGACTTAAAGTGAATAAATACATTTAAAAAAAGAATCCCTTCCGAACCTCTGGCCTTTGAAACTGTAATAGAGATTTATGTTGTTGTTGTTTAAGCTTCTTTTTATACTTTTAAGATTCATTTATTTTACTTGCATGTGTATGAATGTTTGTCTGCATGCATGCATGTGCATCATGTGCATACCTAGTGCCTGTAGTGGTCAGAATAGGGATTTGGGTCCCCTGGAACTTACATATGGTTGCTAGCCACTATAGGGTGTTGGGAACCACACCTGGTTCCTGTGCAAGAACAACAAGGCTTCTTAGCTGCTGAATCATCTCTCCACCCCTCACTAGGATTTTGTTTTTAAGAATAGTACAACTCTGTTTGTTTTGCTGCTGTAGTTTCCCTTTTGGAGACAGTTTCTGTATGTAGCCCTGGCTGGTCTGGAACTCTCTATGCAGACAAGGCTGGCCTCTAACTCACAGAGATCTTCTTGTTTCTGTCTCTCAGGAGCTGAGGGCTTATAATATGGCTTTGCATATCATCCGAAAGTTAGCAATATCTGCATCTAAACAACGCTGATCAAAGGGAACACTGTGACCACGAAGCAACTGGGTGGCAGGTCTCCCTGGTGCTGTTCTTCATGATAGACACATCCTTTATCACTAGCCAGGAAAATAGCAAAATTAAAATTTTATTTCCTTTAAAAAGTGGTAAATTCCAGTGATTGTGAGATGTTTTGTTTTGTTTGTTTTGGTTTGGTTTGTTCTTTTTGGTTTTTTGAGACAGGGTTTCTCTGTGTAGCCCTGGCTGTCCTGGAACTCACTCTGTAGACCAGGCTGGCCTCAAACTCAGAAATCCGCCTGCCTCTGCCCCCCAAGTGCTGGGATTAAAGGGGTGCGCCACCACTGCCTGGCTGATTCTGAGATGTTTTGAACAGCTGTCACCTATGGGTGGCAGCAATGTTACTCAGATGTTATGGCCTAGTGAAGACTATAGCTGCTTTTTTATTTACAGCCCCATGATGCAATGGTGGAAGAACACAAATGGCATGTTTACTGGTGCTAATAAAATATATTCATGAATAAGCTTACCAGTAATATTGCCATTCTCAGACCCATTTTGCTCATGAAGAAACCCTTTGACTGGGACTACTAAGTTTATCATGGGTCAGACTTTTTTTGGTATGTGATTTAGAACCAGTTTTTACATGAATATTACCCAGACAAACATTTGCCAACAAGACTTAATCAGTGTAATATAAACTATTAACTAGCTCTATTATTAGTTATTAGTTACTAATACAGAATATTAGTCAGTTAGGGTGAGTGTCCTTCCTTTTTATCTGAAACTTTCCAGAATTAGTTAATAATTTATGTTATACTCACTAAGCCTTGTTGGCAATATTTGTCTGTGTTTAGACTTACGTATTATTTGTTGATGTGGTTAAAGTTTATTTAATAAAACAATATCATCTTATATTTACTCTAGCTACATTCAGAAAAGATGCACAAGATTTTATCATGTTATTCAGAACAGTCCACAACTGAACGCTTTGAGATCACATAATCTGGAACTTTCTATTTAATATTATCAGATCATGGTTGAAGATCTTAATTGAAACCATGGGTCATGGGGGGCTCCGTGCCTTCCCAATCATATGATTCTTCACTGTCCTAACTTTCCTTAAGCTGCAGCATCCTCTTTAAGGTTCCTCCTTGGAGATTTTCTCTCCTTGTTCTCTGCCTAGGACAGCTCCCCCAGGTGGACATATGTGCTCTGCATCTCTGTCTAAGCCTGATGAATGTCATCTTCCCAGGGATGCTGAGCCTGGCCTCCTGTGCACATCACAGTCTGTGTGTTACTTCACAGTATCTTCCTGCTGGAATCTAAGTTCCCAGAGAACAGAAACTTCCAGTGCATTTTCTCTAGAGCCCTTCCCACAATGCCTGGTTCACAGTGCTCAGTATGTATAACTGACAATGTAATGAGGACAGAGTGTCACAGAATTTGGAGAGTAAGTCACTTACCTGACAAAGCAGCAGAAAGAGCAACTACAGCTACAGTGAGGACCATGACCACTCCACAGCAGCAGTAAAGCTTAGTAAGGGACTCAGGGGAGACAATTCTGAGATATTTTCCTTGGAGTGTTTTACCTGACAATATAATGAGAACATCAATCTCAAAACTTGTTTAGAGAAAAAGATAAATTTATCCCAGAGTCATCCAAAGATTTGTCTTGTGCTCCCCTAGTGCAAACCCCCTTTACTGAAGGCCCTGGTCCATAATGATGTTATGGCTCAGAGAAGCACAGAGGAAGTGGAAACAGAGTTTCATGTAATAGAGTCTTCCTTGAAATAGAGACATCAAAAGAGCTAGAAATGAAAAGAGTAAGGGTCATACATGACAAGAATCAATAGTAACAGCAAAGTTATTGTTACCTATAGATACAATTTCATAAGAATAGACTTGGTTAGGACTGAAGAGATCATAATATTAATGGAAGGAGGGATCATAGTGATTATGAAAAAAAATCCATATCACTATGTGACATGTGGTGCCACATACCACCATTATCCGACATTGGAGACAGAGGCAGAAGAGTCATGGGTTCAAGGCTATTCTTGGCTAAATATTGAGTTTGAAACTTCAGTGTTCAATACTATACCGTGTTCTATCTACCTGCTATCTATCTATCTATACCTGTTTATCTGTCTATGTATCTATCTTTGTATCTACTTATTTATCATTCATCATCATTATATATCATCTATACGTTTATCTCCTGTCTAGCTATAATGAACTAACTAAATGTAATTCAACCTAATAACAAAATAAGAAAATAACAATGAGCATTTCAGTAAATTCAGCAAAAGCATGTACAAAATGGAACACAAACCTATATCAACAGCTCTCAGCTAACTTCTAAAGGAAGTTCCTCAACTTGACAAGCAGTGTCTTAGTCAGGGTTTCTATTCCTGCACAAACATCATGACCAAGAAACAAGTTGGGGAGGAAAGGGTTTATTCAGCTTACTTCCATGTTGCTGTTCATCACCAAAGGAAGTCATGACTGGAGCTCAAGCAGGTCAGGAAGCAGGAGCTGATGCAGAGGCCATGGAGGGATGTTCCTTACTGGCTTGCTTCCCCTGGCTTGCTCAGCTTGCTTTCTTATAGAACCTAAGACTTCCAGCCCAGGGATGACACCACCTGGAAGGAGCCCTACCCTCTTGATCACTAATTGAGAAAATGCCCCACAGCTGGATCTCATGGAGGCACTTTCCAAACTGAAGCTCCTTTCTCTGTGATAACTCCAGCCTGTGTCAAGTTGACACACAAAGCCAGCCAGTACAAGCAATATCTATGATTAACCAAAACAAGAAGCCAAATATAGTGAGCATGAATGTTTTCTTCCCAGTGATCTAGACTAAGGAGTGATCTAGACTAAGGCAACAATGTCTGCTCATCCTTTTTGTGTGACTCTGAGGGTCCTAGCCAGGATAATAGGGAAGAAAAAGAAATAACAGTCATGCATCATAGAGAGAGATAAGCATGTTGCTATTCAGACAACATGGATATATCTATATAGAGAGTTCTAAGGTGTCTATTAAAAGAGCTCCAAAAGTAATGGATGAGTTTACAATGCTACAGGGCACAATGCCAATGCACAAAATAATTTGCATTTTCAATGTTATCAATTACTAAATGGAAACTCATCTATAGGATAGCAGCTCTTGCAGCACTGTCAAACACACAATTATACGTAATAAAACATGTTCACAACCAGTTGCTGGGAGAGTAACATATACTCTTAACTTCTGAGACAGTTATGTAGTCCCTACCATTGGCTTTTTAAAACACATTCAGTACGAGAGAGAGAGAGAGAGAGAGAGAGATCTTTTTTTTTTTATCTTTGTATTCCTTTTCAGAGACCAGGAGTTTTCATTACACTAAACCCAATGTACTTTTGGTACATAGGTAAAGCTTTTGGTTTTGTAACCCCCCCCAAAAATCTTTGCCTAAGTCAAGCTCTCATTCAGAAATTTACTTTTTAACCTTTCTAATAGATTTAAATTTATAGGCTTCATATTTGTGTTTGTGATCCATTTTGATTTAATTGTACAGAGGATGAGGTGTGAGCTTATCACCTTGGGATATTTCACCATGGGAAGCAATTGTCTTAGTATCCTATGCAGAAAAACTATTGTCCTTTTCTACCTAAGAACTTTGGCCACTCTACACTGCACATGAATACACACCTAATAAAATGTATACACACTATGGACATATACTCATTTTAAAAGAAGATCCAGCTTCCAGTCTCTCTGGGCTGGTGTCCTCAGCAGACCTTGGGCGCAACCTCTGCAGCCAGTCCCACAACACCCAGAGGAAGTTCCACTCCCAGGTGCTCTGACACTCTCAGGATCAGAGGTGAGGAGGACACAACATCTGTCCCAACACTGGGAGTAACTGGGACCTTTGGGACCAGGCACACAGGAACTCTGCCAGCAGAGTGGCTCCAGTTCTTTTCAGTCTCTCTGGGCTGGTGTCCTGAGCAGACCTTGGACCCAGGCTCCTCAGCCAGTCCCACAACACCCAGAGGAAGCTGCTGCACTCCCAAGTGCTCTAACAAGCCCAGGGTCACAGGATCCCAGAATCACAGGATCACAGAGACAGCTTGACTCTGAGGAGTTCTGACACAACCAGGATCACAGGAAGGACAGGCTCCAGTCAGATTTAACAAGGGCAGGTAGCACTAGAGTTAACCAGATGGCTGGGGTGGGGGTGGGGCAAGCATAAGAACATAAGCAACAGAAACCAAGGTTACTTGCCATCATCAGAACCCAATTCTACCACCATAGCAAGTCCTGGACACACCATCACCCCGGAAAAGCAAGATTCAGATATAAAATCACATCTCATGATGATGATACAGGACTTTAAGAAAGACATAAATAGCACCCTCAAAGAAATACAGGAGAACACAGGTAAACAGCTAGAAGCCCTTCAAGAAGAAACACAAAAATCCCTTAAAGAACTACAGGAAAACACAATCAAACAGGTGAAGGAAATGAGCAAAACCATCCAGAATCTAAAAATGGAAATAGAAACAGTAAAGAAAACAGAAAGAGAGACAACCCTGGCCATATAAAACCTAGGAAACAAATCAGGAGTCATAGATGCAAACATCACCAACAGAATAAAAGAGATAGAAGAGAGAATCTCAGGGGCAGAAGACACCATAGAAAACATTGACACAACAGTAAAAGAAAATGCAAAAAGCAAAAAGTTCCTAACCCAAAACATTCAGGAAATCCAGGATGGAATGAGAAGACCAAACCTAAGGATAATAGGTATAGAAGAGAGTCAAGACTCCCAATGTAATGTGCCAGTAAATATCTTCAACAAAATTATAGAAGACAACTTCCCTAACCTAAAGAGATGCCCATGAACATACAAGGAGCCTACAGAACTCCAAATAGACTGGACCAGAAAAGAAATTCCTCCCGACACATAATATTCAAAACACCAAATGCACTAAACAAGGAAAGAATTTTAAAAGCAGTAAGGGAGAAAGATCAAGTAACCTATAAAGGCAGACCTATCAGAATTACACCAGACTTCTCACCAGTGACTATGAAAGCTAGAAGATCCTGGGCAGATGTCATGCAGACCCTACAAGAACACAAATGCCAGCCCAGACTACTATACCCAGCAAAACTCTCAATTACCATAGATGGAGAAAACAATATATTCCACGACAAAATCAAATTTATACAATATCTTTCCACAAATCCAGCCCTACAAAGGATAATAGATGGAAAACATCAACATAAGGAGCAAAACTACACCCTAGAAGAAGCAAGAAGGTAATCTTTCAACAAATCCACACAAACCTAATTCCACCTCTTACAACAAAAACGATGGAAAGTGACAATTACTTTTTCTTAATGTCTTAATATGAAAATTAATATTACCAACATATCTTAATCAATTGAAATCCAATAATATGAGGACTTAGAAATTGGTTGTCATCCAATGGTCTCTCTAATTTTGTAATTGGAGAAATAGGTCCAACATTGTACAATCTATATACACTGTCAGCTTGTTTGTTTGTGACAGTGTCTGGCTGTGTCTTGAACATAAGGGTCTTGAAATCTTGCTTCTCCTATCTCAGCCTCTCTATTACTAGTCTTGTTTATTTCAAGTTTTTACACTATACTATGGTTTTCAGACAGCTTATATATCTCAAAAGTATTTATATACCCAAAAGAAACATAGATGATTAACTAGGGAGGTGGCTTGTAAGAGAACAACAAAGAGTGAGACTGAATGCTTTGCCTGACGTTTGTAACTCTTGTATCAAGTTTGAAGAAGAGGACTTTATAAGTTACTCTTTCTCTGAGATGAATGCTTTTCCAAATTATCACAGCTAATAAACCAAATTCTTACCCTTACCTAATGTCTGTGCCACCCTCCAAGCAGAACCATTGTTCATTGAAACACTTGGTGAATGATTCTATGGATAGACCATCTTAATAAACACACTATTTCTTAAATGAATGTAACCTGTTCTCTGTGGGCTGAGAATAAAGTCACTCACTCAAGTCAAATAGCTTTGATCATAGCAGGAAGTCAGGATCTAAAAATCGAGCCTACAATTCATTTCTTGGTGCAGCAGAACTATCAACTCTCAGCTTATCTACGATAGAGGTAAAATCCTTTGGTGATGTGAGTGTCATTGAAGTACAGCCTTATTACAATGGAATTCAATGTCTAAAAATGGTTCTTATTTTGGGCTTGTACCTCAGTAAGAGCCAAGATTTTAAACTCTTCTAAATATAAAACAAACAAAAAGACTTTATATATTTATGTTCATTTAAGAAAATACTAGTAGTGATGTATTATTTTGAAGTATACAGTTAATATGTTTGGAATTATTTAAAATTTATATTGAGAAAATTGCATTTTCACTATTGCTGTAGACTAGCATCTACATAAGTCTGTTAAATTGATTGTTGTTTTATATCAAACAACTTTTGTAATACTTATTTTTATTGTTATAATATTTTGTAAATTTTAAGGAATATAACAAAAAAGATATTGTGCATATTGAAGGGGGGTCTCTGGGAGGAGTGGAGATACAAAAGAGAAACAAGAATGTGATTTAACTCTATTTACTTGAAATATGTTTTTAAATGTTAACAAATTCAGATAAATTGAAATCATGTAACTTTTCTCATCATAATGCAATAAAAGTTTAAAAAAAAAGAAATCCAATGTCTAAAAATTGTTCTTATTTTGGGCTTGTACCACAGTTAAGAGTCAAGACTTTAAACTCTACTAAATATAAAACAAATAAACAAAAACACTTTATATATTTATGTTCATTTAAGAAAATTCTTGTAGTGATATATTATTTTGAAATGTACAGTTAATAAGTTTGGTGTTATTTAAAATGTATATTGAGAAAAACATATGCATTTTCAGTATTGCTGTAGACAAGCATCTACATAAGACTGTTAAATTTATTGTTGTTTTATATCAAACAACTTTTATAATACTCATTTTTATTGTTATAATATTTTATAAATTTTAAGGAATATGACAAAAAATATTGTAGGTATTGAAGGGGGGTCTCTGGGAGGAGTTGGGTTACAAAAGGGAAACAAGAATGTGATTTAATTGATTTACTTAAAATGTTTTTAAATGTTAAAAAATTCAGATAAATTGAAATCATGTAACTTTTTGTCATCATAATGCAATAAAAGGTAAAAAAAATGATCCAAAAATTGAACAAAATGACACATGCATAGTAAATACATACATTTAACATGCTCAATGTTACTAAGCATAGGGCGAAATAGAGAAAAGCAGTTTAGCATTTTTTGAAGAAGGAGATTACTTTTACTATAAGTCCTGGTCCTCCTATTCACAAGGGAATTGACTATGTTTACTTAAAAGACCTGCCTATGTTTATAGCAGCTTTGTGAATTAATCCTTGTATTTTTCAAAAACTAAAATATCTCTAAGCTGTGACAGAGCAAACCAATATTACTTAGGTCTAGGAAAAATGAAAAGGAAAAATTGGATGTCATACGTGCACCTGTCCATATCTTCAGCTAATTAGATGTTCCTCAGCTTTCTGTTCTCAGAGGTCCCTAAACTAGGACTTGCTGGTCATCTCAAGTTATCTTTAAAGCATTTCTCTGCTATCTCAGTTGTCCTTGGGCCAGCAAGACCGCTCTGTGGGTAAAGGTGCTTGCTATTTAAGCCTGGTGACCTGAGTTCAGTCCCTGGAATTCACACAAAAGAGAAACAACTACATATAGTTGTCCTCTCACTTCTAAATGTGCGTCATGGCATTTGTGACTTCCACACCATCATCATCACTATCCTCACTCAAGTCAAAACAATAATGAAAACTCGCCCACCCCCGAAGTGGAAACTTCTGGTTTCTTTGGAAAGTTAGTATGTCAAATGATGTTTTGCTGGGACACACAGTTGAAAAGATGTATTGCTAAAGCAAACACATGAAAGAATGTTTTCCGGAAGCAGCAACAGGTGAAAGGATGTTTTGAATTAGTGAACATGTGAAAAGACCTGGGATGAAGGAGTATAAATATGACTCCACAGACAGTGGGAGATGAGTGCTGAGCACTGGTTCAGTTTGCTCTGCCCTGTTCTTCTTCACCAAAGACATGCATGTATTGGTTCACCTTACATAGAGTTGTTGAGCTCAACTTGTGGTAACACTCCCATTGAGAGATGCTCACCCAAGAACAGCTGGTGAGGTTCCTGCAGTAGCTTGCTGCTTCTGTGGCCTCACTTCAGGCTGGTTATTGAGCCTCCTGGTTTCTTCAGGATTGAACAACAGCCTCCTGGTTTCTGCTTGCTGAAAGGACTGAACAGTTGCTGCTAGTTCGTGCCTGCTATCTGGCTGCCTAGAGGACTGGTCTGTAGCTGCTGGTCTGTGCATGGTGTCTGCCTGCCTAGAGGACTGGTCTGCAGCTGCTGAATCTTATTTGGTGTTTGCTACGGGACTGAACTGCTGACAAAGAAGATCGAGCTTGCTCCCAAAGAATTACTGCTGAACAGGTTCACTTCCCCCATATCCTAATAACTTTTGTCTTCCACTTCCTCTGGTGGGTGGTGGACTAGAGAAGTGGTTAATAACTTATTAAAAATAGGTTTCAAAAATTTATGCCTACACACTCCTCTTGAACTTTAGTTAGAGATTCTGACCGCAGAACATGGTCTAACTGCCAACATCCTGTTCTCTTTCTGCTCACACGTTACCCACCAGTTTCCTGTTAGTTTTCCCTGACATGTTTGTAACACTATCTTTCTTTTAGGGTTTGAGATGCATCCTGTGCAATCACAGCTCATACCTCACATCTCTCCTGCTCTGGAATCTCTACTGTATCCAGCTGTGTTGGTATTTGACACACAGTTGTTGAGTGCACTGTGCATGACTCTTAGATGCATTACTACTGCAGGGATCTAGCTCCATGGTGTTCTTGAAAAGCAAGTGTGTAAAAGGAGAAAGAGAAGGGTGCCATGGGCTGGGTACAGAGGAAAGGAGTGCCTACAGAAGGACATGGGATGCTGGGGTGAGGTTTGGGTCCATACCTTGATGTGAATGTGATTATATATATGCTCAAAATTCATGGAAATATGGAAGAAATGAGCTAATTTTACTGAATTAAAAAATTATATTAAAAAGTCTCTAGTTGGGCATTGTGGCACATGCATTTCATCTCAGAACTCAAGAGGCAAAAGAAGGTAGATCTCTGAGTTCAAGGCCAGCCTGGTCTACAAGTTGAATTCCAGGATAGCCACAGCTACACAGACAAAGCCTGTCTCAAAAAAAGCAAGGGAGCTTCAGCTTACTTTTACTACTGCATTTGTTAATTTTCAACCAAATTCCAAGACAACAGTGAGCCTTGCAAGTACCTGGTTCAATTCCACTCTGACCACAGACAGTGTTTTTAAGGAAGTTGTTGATTTTCTTTTTTTTACGTTGTGATATGAGAATGTCTGAGCGATGAAGTTCTTAACTCAGGTGTACATTGCCACATCTGTGTGGATCTTTAAGACAATGCTGAGAGGCATGTGTGCCTCCATCCTCACTGCTGTTCCTGTTGTGCCAGTCATGTTTTTTTGTTTGTTTTGTTTTATTTTAAAACCACATTCATGTTATTTCCACATATTACAGCTTCTTTTGTGGCTTGAATGTTTCAGGAGGATTTTAGAGCTTCCATTCCTGCAAAATAGCACCAGGGACTTTGTCATAGTTTTATTTTCACAACATGGCACAGAATGATTCCAGAAGTGTGGTGAGACGGGACCCTCAAAATTTAGTTCAAGATTGAGTGCTTTGTTTATCTTGGGCCTTGAAAGAGTAACTCAAAGCAGATAGTTAAAGAAGGAAATAAAACCATCCAGAGTAGATCATGTGTTTCTTCTGTTTCAAAGATAAAATAATTTAAACTGGGTGAGCATAATGGAAAACAAGTTCAATAACTACAAAGAAGCCCTCAACTGCAAGCATGGGTGGGTGTGGACATAGAAAGTGTCCACAGTAGACTTCCTTTTGTTAATTTTGCTTCTCAGAACTTAGAATTTGTCACTGTTCAAAGTTCCGGTCTCCTGTCTACAATGAACACATCAAGAGTCTATGGCAATGTAAAGACATTTAGGTCTCCAGGATATAAAGAAGCAACATCCCCATCTCTCCCCCCAGGTAAGTGGCTTTATTTATTCTTTTGGAATTTGCATATATTCTAGATATAAGCCTCCCCTGTTATTTTCCAGTTGTAAGCAATTGCTTTGGGATGGTGAGATGACTCATTAGGTAAAAGTACTCGCTGCACAAACCTGGCAACTGGAGCAAAAGTAGAGGAGGGAGCTTGTTGAAACAGAAGTAAGAAAACTGGCAATTCCCAATGCTTTTGCTGGAAAGAGTATCACTTCCTAAAGTTGTTCTCTGTTCTCCACAACTATTACAGTATGCACACACCTGCAATCACACAGATGCAGACACAGATATACAGACACACACACAGACACACACACGTAGACTCACACACATACTCACACCCCTATATCCCACACCTGCAACTAAACACAAATAGATACACACCTACAGTCACAAACACACACTTGTACACATGCGCACACCTACAGCCACACATATACATAATACTCTGTCACAGACACACTTATATCACAAACCTACACTCACACACAGACACACATCTGTACTATCAAACATACACTCTCTGTGTCTCTCTGTCTGTCTACACACACACACACACACTCTCACACACACACACACTAATTAATTAGAAACTTGCTGCTTTTAAGCAGTGGTTCTGTTGGTGTTGGTGTAAGACAGTTTGCCTTACAGATAACTACAGCTTCAGAGAGAAAAAGCTCACACATTGCCTTTTATTCAAGTAATCTTCATGAAACATGAACAGGGCTTCTGCTATTCAGCCTTAGTTAAAAGAACCCTGAAGAAATAATGGTTTGCAAACATGAGCAGCAGAATGTTATTAGAGGTAATGCAAACTTGCTGTAATAGCTTGTCCATTCCAGATCCTGGTACAGGACAGACTCTCTGGCTCAGCTCTACTGCAGTTGCACCCCTAGCATTTAGCACTAGGGAAAATCAGCCCTCTTTTCTGCCAGAGAGTTTAATAATCTTAGTGAAATGGTGTGCAAGACTGAAGTAATACTCAAGAGGATAACAGGACATGAGGATGTATGAAAAGGGGCCAGAAACTGAGGTAGGAAATATGTCAAATTGTCCTGAGATAGTTCTGTGACCCAACTGGACTTGCTAATATGAATAACACTGCACCATTTACAATTTGACACCATTCCTACATTGTGAAACTATGTGATTATCAATATTAAAGAATTTTGTTTAGGAACTATTAAATTATAAAAGTTAAAATCAGGAAAACATCTTAGAGTCATTATATCAGCTTCATCTTCATGTAGCGGGAGAAAGTGGAGGCTTTTACAGTGCTAGGAGCATCCCAGTGAGCCAGCGTGAGAGAAAGAAGCATCTTTCCTTCCTCTTGTTTTCCTGCTTAGCAAAAGTAGAGGAGGGGCTTGTTGAAATGGAAGTAAAAAAAATGCAGGTTGAGAAAGACAATGAGATTTCCTCAACACTATTGTCCATGATCCCAAATCAAGAGACTAGAAAATTTGTCAACCCTCATTGTAATTATTTTCCCACAGACATTAGCTTGAATGTGAACCTGAAGGACAAAAGTAGTAGAAAAAAACCAGTGAGGCATGTGACCCAGTAGTGAAAGAATGGAACCAACCTGCACCCATTAACTAGATAGCTCAAACTGTGGGAAATTCATAGCATAAGGATTAAGTCTCTCAGTAAACAAACAAACACAGAAAGAGGAACAGGAGCAATGACCTGCTTTGTCACCAAATGACAAAAAGTTTTCTTTGATGATAGAATGGATAGAATGTATTAAGAGCTCATTCATTCCTTTATCCATTCATTCAGATATAACCACACCACTATGTGTCAGTATTTCTCAAAGTGATAAGATCCAGGTTTAAACAAATGTGAACATCTTTTCCTTATAGAGTTTCTATAAATGTGTATATGTACAATCATTAAACACTGGATGAGAGACTGTGTAATGTTGAATAACAGCAAGGAAAACATTTACATGGAAAGATGTTTTGACATTAGAGACAGCAGCAGACAGAGTCATCCAGGCAGGCCTTCTGAGAAATGTTGCTTGAGTCCAGCCATGGAAGGTGCAGAGGATCAAATATGAGTATCTGAGAGATGAGTCTTCTAGGAAGCTGGACCCACAAGTACAAAGGGAGAATATTCCTGTGGTGTTGTAGGGGAACACAAATGCCCAGTGTGTTGTGGAGATCAAGTCAGGAGGAATGATGACAGGTAGAAAGGGATTTGGAGGACATTCCATAGGTTCAGAACAGCTTGAGGGGGAAACCATTGAAATATCTGGCCAATGGAGATGACTTATCATTCTGTGGATACCAAAAAGTGCCTGAAGCAGTTACTTCCACATAACTAAAGCTTACACGGCCTCTTCAGTGATCAGTGGTTATTCCCCTCTTCCCCCAGTCTAATCTCTTCCAGAATAGCTCACACAAGGCAGGATGCCTATGCAATTCCTTATATCTTATTGTGAAGAAATAGTGGTTTCTAAAATCACCCAAATAGGCTTTCACTTTCAGTTTTACAAAAAAAAAGCATCACTTAAGAGGGGGAAGGAAGATGAAGCATTACTGCATATTGAATGGTGCTTTGCAGTAGACACCATGCATTTAAATTTAGAAGAATTGTTTCATAAATCCTAAAAGTCTATGAAGTAGATATTTTTCAGTCATATTAAAAATGAAGAAATTTATGGTTTATGATGGTTAAACATATTGCCTCCAATATTGTATTATACTGCATTATACTGCATTATATTTTGATAATTTTGAAATAT
Source organism: Mastomys coucha (assembly GCF_008632895.1). Taxonomy (NCBI): domain Eukaryota; kingdom Metazoa; phylum Chordata; class Mammalia; order Rodentia; family Muridae; genus Mastomys; species Mastomys coucha. The sequence goes on from NW_022196903.1 coordinate 122,227,271, forward strand.
AATGGTTCTGAATACTAGACTTTAGTAAAAGGCATAAAAATAGTGACTGTATGAAAATAATACTATTTTACAAAACACTTAGAATTTCTAGGGTGGAAAGAGTGAGAAAAGATTGAAATGTAAAATAATGCACATACATAAAATAAGAAAAATGTGTTTATTAACTAGGCTTAGTCACTGTTTTACACCAGTGTTCAGAAGAAATTCTAGGCTGACATAACTACATTGTTCTTATATTTAGTGTGTCTTTGGGGCCTTGGATGGTTTGTGTGTGAGTGTGTGTATGTGTGTATGTGTGTGTGTTCACTTTTGTGTCCTTGTTCAGCATGTTATACATAGCGGGAATCACAATCCATGGTCCTATTTCTTAAAATCAACGCACTGTTTTCTTCCAAGTGTTATGCCACCTCAGACCACACTGTTTTGTTCACTGTTCACAAAAGACTGCTTGCAGAAGTGCCATATATAAGATTGTCACTTTTATAAAATATGGTATTTGCACAAGACCTATCTGCGTATCTTTGTGCACTTAAGATAATTTCCAGATTAACCACAGTGACTAAGACGATCTTGGTGCCATAAAAATAGCTGTTATAATTATTTCTCTAGAGAATATGATGGGGAAATCTGTATGTGTTTAATAGTTGCAACTTTTTTTTATTTATATATGAAAAGTTTTAGTCAGCAGTGAACTGGGTGTTCAAATAGAGAGATTATAAGGTTAAGGGGAGTTGTCTCCTATCTCTTAGGGGTATTTATATGCTCCTTGCTTCACTTCATTTCTTTTGATTTTTTTTCTCAAGAACATTTTAAAATAATTTAGCTTACTTAATGATTATTTGTCAGCATCCTAAAACTAGTCTACAGTCTTGTAGTGTTTACATTCTCAATCATACAATTCAAGCACCAAAGATAATGCACCCCCTCCCAAAAAAAGAGTGAAAATGGGCACACAGGCAATTCTGGACTACACTATGAAAATAAAAGACAATATTTTTAAGGATATCTGGTTTAAAAAACTTAACATGTAATTCAAAGCATGCTATCATTTATACCAGGGAATATTTATAAGCAATTAGGAAACTAACAAAACCAGGAATAATCTATATTTGTAGAAATTAAGAAATCATAGCCATGTATGGTGGGATACAGCTGTAACTCTAGTACTTCAGAAGAGCAAACAAGAAGATCAAGAGTTTAAGGGTATCCTCAATCCTTAATCAGTTAAGAGCAAATTCGGGCCTAGCCTTAGCTGTAGGAAAAGCAATCTCAGAAACAGAACAAAGCAAAACAAAAAGCAGTAAGAAATCTTTGCTTAAAATGGTACAGTACTTGGTTCTAATAAAGAAGCCTAGAAACCATTCATAAATTGGTAAGACATGGAATTGTTAGAAACTAAATGAGAGCAAAGGGTGGGAGTGTTAATTCAATTAGAGATGGAAGAGCCAGCTAATGTTTCTCCTTATTATCTTTATAAACAAAACTATAATAGCTTCCCATATGAAACCCTTATTTTTTAATTGTTTTGAAACAATGAAAATTGAAATTGTTTTGGGATCAGATTCCTGAAGTTTGAACAAATACCTGCTATGTAGTCATGCTGAACCTAACTGCCTACTGCCTCTGTCAGATCATACACTGCTGGCTGTGTTGATCACAGAGACTCCCACAATGTTATAACATAGTACTTCCATAACTTCTTTAGACATAGTGTATGTCATGTTATACCCCAGTACTTCTTATTTGCCTTTTCAGTGTCTGTAGCTTCTATTCCTTGCATTCAACAGTGATCTTAAATGACTAACTATAAAATCGTAGGGATAAGAAGTAATTTGATGTTTTAAGCTGGACACTGCCTTGAGCAGCAATGGTAAGACATCATAGCATCTAGTTTAAGATGTGACTCATTAGTCCCCAGTACTGTGTCTCAGTAACATTCACTCAGTCAGTTATGGAATCATATTGCAAAAATAGAGATACTGATAGCCCACTCATGCCAAAGATAAGCCATGATGTATTTCTTTAAATAAAAGGTGCAAAGTAATCCATTTAACTGAAAAAATTGTTTACACAAATTGTAAATTTGTAATTGAAATTTATAACCACCAGATATCTGTCTCTCTGTCTCTGTCTCTGTCTCTGTCTCTGTCTCTGTCTCTGTCTCTCTCTCTCTCTCTCTCTCTCTCTCTCTCTCGTGTGTATGTGTGTGTGTGTGTGTGTGTGTGTGTGTGTGTGTGTGTGTGTGTGTAAAACTAAGTGGCACGGACTCCAGGCTCAGTCAGTCTACTAGGAGTGTTGGAATTAGTCCTTGTAGTTAAGGGAGACCTTATGGTAGTTATGAACCCCACTGATCAAGGTAACTTAATAATGTATCCTTTGCACTTCTTAGATGCATGTCAGTGTCAACACTGGCATCAGTTGGCTCTGAAACTTGGCTGTGTTGGGCTGATCCTTCTTCTCTTGAGCCTGATTGGACTCAGTGTCTTAGGTAAGTGAGGCAAAGCTTTTCCTTTGTTATTTTTCCCATATAAACATTAGTTCTCTTTATAGCACTTGGCCACCTTAAACCTAGGGTAAGCTTAAACTCCTTAAGCTCAATGCCATGTAATTGTTATAGGATAATATCCTGCACCTTCTGCTGAAACTTTGTATTTCATCCATGTTTCTTAATTTTTTAGAAAACAGGTATAGTTCTTGAACTATAAAAAATAAAAGTCACATTGTTCCAAAAAGATGACAATAACAAAGAAACCCAAAACTCCCCATGTTAGTGTCTTCTTCTGACATGCTGCTAAACCTTGTCTTGGGGTGGTTGTGATTGCACATGAGCAAGCTCAGGTGTGACTGTGAACAACTGAGAGACTCAGCCATGCCCACAGGTTGACTTGTCAAACAGAATCATGCAACCTCAGAGCCTTGTGAATCCACATGGTCTGTGCTTTTCTTGTTCATATATCCTGTCTTAGAACTTGTCCCGTAATCTAGTTTCCTGATATTTTACCCTCAGTCCAGAAGTTCAGATTCGTTGAAATAACCCCATTGTCTGAAGTGAGAAATAGAATATCCTTTCTACTATTCATTTCGCCATTTCACCCTCTCTGTGTGTTTTTCTTTTTTACTAGTGAGATTCCTAGTGCAAAAACCACCAATAGAAAAATGCAGTGTGGCTGCTCAAGAGAACAGGACTGAACTAACAGGTGATTGTGTGGCTTAAGTTTCCTGAGAATAATAGATAACAGAAAATGTGCTTTATCTCAGTCAAAGTTCATAATAGTCCTCCATGAAGACACTATATTGCCGTGATTTTGTCTGAGAAGACAGCCATAATGTTAAAAATTCATGATAGCCAGGCAGTGATGGCACACACCTTTAATCCCAGCACTTGGGAGGAAGAGGCAGGCGGATTTCTGAGTTTGAGGCCAGCCTGGTCTACAGAGTAAGTTCCAGGAACATGAAGGCTATACAGAGAAACCCTGTCTCGAAACAAACAAGCAAACAAACAAACACAAAAAACAAAAAACAAAAAAAAAAAAAAAGAAAAAAAGAATTCATGGAGAGTCACATGAATTTGTAAATGTTGGTACTGGGAACTGCACTGAAGTTGTGTGACCTTGATATCTATGAGCTCTGGCCCTGCTGCCTGCTGGTGCTGGTGCACATGAGCACTCATAGGCAGATATCAAGTTAAAAAGTGGAATATTTGATCAATCTAATGAATATGTTGAACAGGTTGCTTTGTTTGATGTTAATTAACAAAAACAAAATATAAAAATGAATCTTTTGTAATTAATTATGATTCCCTGATATATGACAGCACTAGTTAGGTTCCCACATGCACTAATGAAGTACCTACTGTGTGTATTAGTGATTGTGATGCAGCATAAACAGTGCAGAAATAGAACATGTCCTCTTTCTTCTCTAGGAAGATCAGTCATACTAGAGTGCCCAAGACATTGGCATCCACATTGGAACAAATGCTTATTTATTTCTCAAATTTCCAGACCTTGGGCAGAAGGTCGAGATGCCTGCTCTATGGAAGATGCCAATTTGTTGCTCATTGAAAATAAAGAAGAACTGGTAAATTGTTAAACAATATTGTTAAATAGAACATAAAGCTTTTCTTTAAGCTATGTCAACATCTCTGGATTCTAACCAATTGTCTATGCTAAGGACCTGTAGACTTGCATTTTAAGGAGTTCGTAATGTGAGAGACTAATTGGATTTATGAATTAATAACTTGGATGAATCAATTAAGATACAAATATATAGAGAGACATTTCTCAATGTAGAGAGGATTATTGGTGGGAGCTAGGAAGAACTTCAAACAGGAGTAATTATGTTTTAGAAGGTTAATAGAAGAATGTAAGTCATTAATAAACATGATGTAGTTCAAGTATTTTACTCTGTTTTGATTATAGAGATTCGTGCAAAACTTTATAAAGGGAAAAGAACAGCTATTTTTTATTGGACTAAAATATGTACAGAAGGAGAAGATCTGGAAGTGGATAAATGGCTCTATTTTAAATCCTAACCTGTAAGTTTTAAATGAATTAATTTGATAATTCAATTCATATTTATTTATGAAATTATAAAACTAAATTATAACTTAATTATAAAACTAAAATTAAGTTTTATAATTTTAATTTAGTTTATAAATTCTTGAAAGGTTCAGACAAGTCAATCATTTATTGAAAATTTTCATGTACAAGTAGATAGACATCAACCCTTTAAAATATTTACAATGGAATTTTAAAGGATAAATAAATCTTATCCATGTTAGAGATAAAATATTTTTAAATGCCTATCTGAAATACTTATATATTTTTATTTTTTTAAATATATATAGTTACAAAGAATTTCTTTAATTTTTTTATGTGTATGTGCTGGCACGTATGTATGTGTACCATGTGCGTGCAGGAGCCCACAGAGATCAGAGGAGGGCATTAGATTTCCTGTAACTGGAGTTACAGATGATTGTGATCTGCCTTGTGGGAGCTGGAAGTTAAATCTGTGTCCTTTGCATGAGCAGTAAGCACTTTTAACCTCTAAGCTATCTCTCCGACCTCTCCACAAAAATTCTTATGTAGTTCTTTAGAATTGTGGCAGAAAATTGCATCTTAGTGTCCCATGAAATAAACTTCTCTAAGCAGAATCAGAATAGACATTGCCTTTTGAAAAAAATTTCATACAAACTAATGATTTTTTTTTTGTGTGTATTTGGATCTGCATGGATATTGATTTTGTTTTGTGTGTGTTTATTAATTGTATATGATTTAAAATGTTAACTTAATCTTGATTCATAATACAAAAAATTATGATAATAAGCGAAAAAATTTATGTACAGCAAAAGATTATACTCAGCTGCTGTGTGATTTTACTTTTGGATAAAATGATGCTCTGATCAAACAGCAACAGCCAGGTGAATCTGGAGGCCATGCTGCTACAGTAGAAAGAGAGTCCGCTAAAGCCTGTTTTTGTTTGTACTGCACTGAGACAATGGCTCCAGGTACAAGCTCTTGTGTCTAAACTTCACAGCTCATTCCACAGAACCCATATAAAAAGCCAGATGCAGAAGTAAATACCTGTATCTTGGCACTCTCGCAGAGAGACTGGAGGTGGAGATTGGTCTGGACCTTGGTCCAGAAGAATTTAGGCCAGTGAGCCTTGAGTCCACAGCAGGTAGAAACAAAATAGAAAGGGAGATACTATGGTGTCATCAAATTTGCTGTTCAGTCCCAAGGAACTCTATAAAAAAAGGAACAAAGATAAAGGAACAGGAATGAGGGAGGTCTGCCTACTGTCTGATATGTTATATCCTCTGCTAGAGACAGGCTAGTCTTGAACTCACTCTTCCTTGCAATCACCCAGAAGATGCCTGTGCTTGTAGTTGTCTTCTGGTTTCATTCCCACATATAGGGGTCTCCAGGAATTTAGGGTATGAGATTAGTCCTGCAATAAAACAAAGACCCACCAGCCTTTGGGATGACACAGGAAAGAACAGGACCTTGTTCAACATGAGTTGAGGCTCTTGTCCTCTCTGTCTCCAATTCTGTAAACCAACTGTGTTCATTCTGTTTGTTGAATACAGTTACTGAGCACCTATAGTGTGTAAGTGTTGACATGTATTCATGTATATCTCAATATCTCCCCTAAACATTAGCTGGTTCTCCCCTATTTATTTTAGAAAACTGAAGCTCAACAGAATGAAGATGCTTTCCACATAATCACACAACATGTTTGTAGTAGGTGGAGTAGGCTTCATCCCCAAATCCCAAACCTCTGGGTTTTTATTTACATCATAATAAAGATTCTTGCTGAAAGAATTCTTCCCCAGTGACAGTGCAATACAAAATTATAGGGGTTTCAGCTGTATCCTTAATGCTTATATATGTTTATAATGTTTATCACTGTGTTTATTATACACAAATAACATCTAGAGATGTATTCTAGAGATTTCTTAAAAGTCCAAAGAAAAATGATGGCTGATATGATAATTGTAAGAAAGTCTTGGACAAGTATGCTTTACTCTCCAGATTACGAATCACTGGCAAAGATGAAGCCAACAGCTGTGCCATCATCTCACACACAGAAGTGTTTTCAGATTCTTGTTCTTCAGACAATCATTGGATCTGCCAAAAGACCATGAAAAATGTCTGAAACCCTGTGTCCTGACTTCTGATTGTGAATCTCATCTTGATTACTTCACTATCCACATCAGATCTCTGCACTGAACATCGTCTGCTATTGGCACACCCAGTGCATAGTTAGTGGCACAAAGCCTGGACTCCAAAACCACTGTGACTTTTACAGATACTCGCGTCCAGTTTATTGTGCAAACATAAATGTACAAAGACACAGATATGCCACTCTAGAAGAGGGGTTCAATAGAAGAAAGCCCTGACCATCAAGGGGCACTGGAGGCCTCTGTGTCTGAGGACATCTGCAGACAGCTGCAGAAAACTATTTATAAAGTCTGGATTTTGACCCCATCCTCTGCTACGTACACTCGTCTACTCCAGTCATATCCAAAATATCAGAGATAAAATCCTGACAAAGGATAAGAGGCAATAATAAGACTTCAAAAGGAGATCTGTGCCTCCTGGATTTCAGACTAGTCGCTGGTATCCCCTAACTCAGACGTGTTCCAGATTAGTCTTTCTAATTGTCAACACGGCCTCATAATTAAGCATAAAGGTACCCCAAGAAATGATTCGTAAATGGTTAAGATTGGGCATTGTCTTCTGGCCAACACAAGGGTTCCAATTATCTTAGTTTAATGCCAAGCTACCCATAGCTTGCATTCTCTCTCAAAGTATCTCCCTTGCTAGAGTTGGCAACAGAAGTCTAGTACATTCCTTAGGATAAGAGATAGTTCATAATAGTTAACAGTGTTTTGCATACTAGAGAGTAATGAAGGGTTTCCCTCACTCTAGGACATTAGCTAAAAGTGTTAGGTCCGGACTCCCCACTGCCTGCGCCCCCCCTCCAGCTAGAACAAGAGAATTAGCATAGGAATACCTAATTACCTCAACAGGGAGGGCTCTACTCCTCTTCCTCCTGCTTCACACCTAGCTACCAGACCTGCTGACCTTGGTGTGGGAGTCACCTACTTACGTGACTTCAGTCTTGCATCCCCTGCTGTAACCCCCACCTGCCTACATGACTCTTGACATCTGCCCTGTTTGCTGTATAGTATCTAAGTCTGATTCTTACCTTGGAAAAATACATTCAGATCTAACACACCCTCGTGTCGGCTCTGTTTGTCATTTCATCGCCTACGCCTTGTGGACCTGACTAGGACCCCCGTTTCTACTGCGGGTTGACGGAGGCCCAGATCAGTTGGCCTGTGGCAAACCTGAGTTCAAGTCATTTCATATTTGGGCTGTAGAACCTTGATTAAAGTCTTGCTTTTCACTGACAGCAGAGACTCAGAGTTAAAGATCTTGAGATTGGGAAGAGTTTGTATTGATTGACATTCGCAATAAATACCAACAGACTCTGGGCAGATGCTGGTCCACTGGTGTCTCATTCTCTTACTTTTCCTCTGGCCAAATGATTGCCAGACATCCACTGCCAACTGACACCTCCAAATTCACTGACTGTCCAGACACGAATCACTCTGAACAAGCCCTACACTTTCAACAAGATATAACTAAGCCCAAGCCATCTCCTATCCAAGCATGGCCAAAATCTCACTTGGGTCAAGGTCATCCAACAAATTCTCTCCTAAGCTTTACTGATCCTCCTTCAATGCCTCCCACTGGTTTCTTTATGTCTTTCTTCAAAGCCCTCTGGTAGTCACAGTCCCTATCTATCACTACCCCAGTTGTCAATTCCCCTCCCCCACTACTGACCGCTTGCCCCCTTGATCATACAAAAATGATCTTTGGAAATCAGAACCAAGGTCTCTCAACACTTTCACACTGAAAAGGAAAAAAAAAAAATTCAGCAGGAAACTTGCCCACATAAGCTTGGGATTGAAAGAGTTAAATTTGAGACCAGCCAGAGAGGATTATTGAAAACCACAGGGGCCAGGCCTGTGAATACAGATGTAAATACAGATCAAAGTAAACTGTTAGGAGAGCAGCAGGTCAGATAGAAGCTATTAGCCCAGACCAGGGAAGTGCAAGGCATGGAGATAGGAGATGCTGTAACCAAGGTCAGTGGATCATAAACCGCGAAAATAAGGGATGTGCTCAGAACCCAGGCGCCTGGGATGTGTTCAGGCGGACACTGAGTGATGAATCGTGGGCCATTTGGTTTGCTTAAGTGTTAGCTAAGGGTCATTATGAACTTTGAATAGCACTTTTTCCCCCTCCCCTTTTCTAGGACTTTCACTCCCTTATTTAGGAATTTTCAACCCTAACCTACACGAACTACATTTAATAACCAATCATGTATAGCCACCCCGACTTCTTTGTTCCCTCAGACCTTTTTCCCTATAAAAACCCCTAAACCCTTCAGCTCAGCGCGATTCCTTGTCTCCTGAGATTGGGGGTTTGCCCAGAGCGCTCCGAAATAAAAACCTCATGTGCTTTTGCATCAAGGCGGCCTCTCGTGTTTCACTGGGTGCGCGTCTCCTGGGACTTGGGTGAGGGTCCCTTTCGAAGGGTCTTTCAACACCAACCCCGAAAACCTGTTATGCATCATCTCTCTCAACATTTTCCAAGAGCTTCCCAAATCATCCATGTTCCTAAAATATTTCAATTCCAAAACCCAACTGAACACCCCAGGAAGGATTATTCTGATGTAACAAACGTCTCTCAAATTGGGTTTTTCCTGATACAACCAGATCCTGCTTTCAAATAACAGTTGTTCCCCAATTAAATTTATATAGCCAATCTAAATTTTCCTGACTCTTTTAAAGAACTCTCAGACTCCAGATATGTACTCCTGCTAACCAATAGACTACACTTTCCTGCATATTTCCTATGCCTTAGGGTGAGATCTACCCCCTTTCCCTGGGATCTCCCCACTTTCATGGCCCTCTTCTTGGCCTTGGTACTCCTCTTTCTAACTATCAGGACCATAAACCTAAAAGATTCAAATATATTTCTAAGATAAAATAACCCCCCCCAAAATTTCTCCTAACCTACTTAACATTACCTATGTCCCTTGTCTATCTGTCCCAGCAGTTTTCAAATAAACTACAGACAGCACTAGCACCATTCATTCTTTGGAATCTATATCCTGGTCCAGTCTCACAGACTACATTTTCTTGTGGTACAACAAATGAAACAGCCTGCTCTTCCTGATTTGGGAACCCAGCTCCTTTGAGTACCTTATCAACAATGCACCAATTTCAGCATGAAGCATCTAGTGAGAACAATGCCTACTTAACATGTAGTGATCCAATAATAAAACAAAAACCTTTTAATAAAGGGACACTCTGTCCAGCTTGAGCATGGGAGCATGTCTTTAACAGCTTTCCCCTTCTCCCCATTCACCCTGCCTTGGTAAAAATTGTCTCAGGATTTCCCCTGTACTATTACATTAGTACAGAGAAGGCCTGTGATTGGACAGGGAAAAGGGAGGAGCCTATGGCTCCCTGGTTGCTGGCACTAGCGCGGGAAAGTTCTGGTTCACATTTCTAATATTTCCCACAACAACAACAACAACAGCAATAACAACAAAAAATCATTAGATTGTATTGGTAAATGTAGCTCCCAAGGTCTCTTTTCTTCTTTGGCCACTGCCTCCTCCTGAGGCTGACTACTAAGTTCAAGCTATCAAAATATTGAAGTCCAGAAATCAAATGCCCACTTTGTCTCATCTGATTAGCCTGTCCTATCAAAATTAGACACTTCATTCTACACTGTTTTCCCCATGTAACTTTATAAGCTGCCATTTTCCTACATGCCATGTCTGTCTCCTTTCTATCCAGAGACAATTCTTTGTCCCACTCTGTGACAAATACTCCTTGACTATTTTCCCTGTCTCCTTTCTCCCCTCTCATTTGTTCCCTTCCCCTTGTCCTTCTTTCCCTATGTTCTGTCTCTGTCACTGCTTTTAATCCTCTGGGACAATTAGTAATTCACCTTAGTGCTGAGAACTTGGTCTTGGGAGTCCTGAGCCATATTTTTCCTTTCAAGGGCCGCATGTTTCATCTCAGTCAGGGCACTGTTGGCAAAGGATAGGACATAAAAGTTGGGTCATTACCAGGTCCTTTGCTGTCCTAAAGATAAGAGTGATATGGTCACTATACTTTTGGTTGTCTTATTTTGTCTCCCTGTGAAAAAAGCCTAAAATCCCTATGTGTCAGGACTTTAGTCATGGAAATGAAGAAAGACTGGAACCAGGGAGCTCATAGCCAATCTATGCATTGAGACCCAATCCACCTTCGAGGTAGATTTATGTAAAATACCTCTGGGGATGTGGATTCACTGATGAAGAGAAAGGGCTCCTGTTTATCCAGTACTATGAATTCCTGGCTGACTCTCTCCCGATAGCTCTGAGCTGCTAGAAGCCAGGCAAATACCATAGTTCTTGATGCTATGGTGAAATTGAGTCCTCTTGGGGACCCATTGATCCCTTTATAGTCATATAAAGGAAACCCTCAGCACCCTCCTGTGGTCATAAGCAGTACAATCCAAAATCCATAAAGATTAGGGCCTGGCATGAAGCTAAAGATCATTATTTAGAAGTTGGTAGAATATGGAGAGTCAGACATAGGCAGCAAATTTACTTTTCAGGAGAAACTGCCCCTAGAGTCATCCAGCCTATTGGCCTAAACAAACTCATCTTGTTACCACTCAAATATGAACCCTTTATGATGACAAGGTCTAAAACTCCAGTTTCCCCAGGAACATCTTTGGTAACCTCAAAGGTAAAGGTCCATAATGCAGTGGAAGACAGTCAGAGCTCATGATGCTAGAAAGAATATATCAATCTTTAATAATTCTCAACTGGACATAGGTTTGGACTGCTGGCTGTGCCTGGACCCTAAGCCACAATGACGTGTTGGAAATTAAACTTATCAAATAATAAATTCCATTTCCAACCCTAACAACTATAAGTAAGACTAACTTAAGCTTCCCCTGAGGCACTTTAAGAGAAGGTGCCTATTTAATATCACCAAGATATCTCCTAGATGATTTACCCTGTGAAGATTATTGTAGTGTTAGACACCATATAGGAAAGTCTGTGGCAAACAAGTAAGTTTACTGGAGGTGGTCCACCATTTTGCATGACTATGATGGATGTGCTTTAAGATGCAGGGACCTCAAAAACTTCACCCCAGGGTTGCTTCTTGCTGCTGATATGCCTTTTCTGCCACTATTACATAGCCTAATGATTACTGAGCATCAGCAGACCCTATTAGTCAGATCTCCTGCAGAATCAATATAAAGATGTACTTTCATGTATTAATGCTGTGTAAATGACTTTCATATTTGATGATTGTGATTTTATAGAATTCCAAAATTGATACAAATTATCTCAAGCACCCTATGGAATAAAAGCTGTAAATGGAGATCTGTATGAGGGGCTAATTGCACTAGGAAAAGAAAGCAGGCTTAGAACAAATTTATAATCAAGGAAAACATTTCTTCTAGGTTAAGAGTGAGGCTAATGTCTGGTAACTAAAGATTATAAAGTGGGAATAGGCATTTTATTGTAGATTGAAGGACAGAAAATAAATGATGGACTAGCTTATCTATACAAGACTTCAAAATAATAAAACACAAGGCAGATGATTTGTCTCTTGACAAAACTGTGCTAACTCATGACATAAAAATTATTGCTTTTAACTTATAATGAACTTATTGAACTAGAAAAAGATAATGGATGTTTAGTGAGGTACTAGTCTTAATGGAAAGACATGCAAATAATTCTGCTGTAATTCCTTAAAGCTTATTGATCTATTACATGGACTACTGCCTTAAACTTACGATGAACTTATGGAATGATAAAATGCTTAAAAAACAAACAAACTATGTGATCAATTATCCTGAGAAGGTATAAAAACCAAAAACAACAATAAAGTGGTGGTATAGCCTTATCTACTTCATCCAGTATGCCATATGGGTATCTATTTGTGCCTCTGCCCCCTTCCCCCTTCTGAGCATCTCACCTGGCAAGTGAGTCATCCCTGAGTCAAAAAAAACCCAAGTAACTAAATTTCTTTTCCCCTGTTGCTCTCAGTAGGAGTTAATTGCCAGAAGCCAATAGCTGTTGGCTCCTGAGTAACAAGAGGGAATTAGATTGTCAGAAGTCATCAGCTTTTGATCCTGATTGCAAATGCCACTCTTTTGCCTTCCCTGGGTACCTGAATGCTGAGCAGGACCTGGGCACTGTATTCAGACACATCAGTATACTAGGAATGGCAGTCAAGTGTATTTCAGACCTAGAGACTACCTACCTTTCACTAATAGCTTAACTTCTGAATCTGCATTGAAGGAAAACCAACATCTTTTACTGTCTCATACATGTTAAATTACATGAGTTCATCTACAATGAAGAAGGGCCCAACTAAATATAGGACCTAGATCCCTCATGTGATGTGTGCTGTCTCCATTCACATTCCCCTGTTGGTTGGAGCAGGCATGGCAGGCCCCATGCAGTTTAAATATCAACCCTATTTATGGGGTTTAGAACCAACGAGAAATTCAGTGTTCTCGTAGACATACTTTGGAGCAATTTGGAAAATTCTGCTTCCCATCTGGAAGCCCAGTTTGACTCCTTAGCTGAGGTTGTTCTTCTGAATTGAAGAGAATTGGACATCTTCTTTATGAGACAAGGAGATCTCTGCATGACACTGGGAGAAACTTGTTGTTTCTATGCCAATCAGTCAGGAATAATTAGATAAAATTTAGCCATGGTCAAAACCAACCATTAGAGAAAAAAGAAAGAATGCATTAAGAATCTAACAACTGGTATCAATCTTTGTTGTTTGTCCTGGTTTACTTACAGATATGGCTAGGTAATTAATTCTATTGCTCCTATTCTCAGTATAGGACCCTGCTTGCTCAATTGCCTACTTAGCTATGTAAGACAGAGAATAAATTCTGTTAAAACATTAGTGCTAAGGAGATGGTATAACCTCTTGTGCTAAGGTGAATTTATGTGTTGACCATGCCCATAGAAACTCTGGGGAATGTAATAGGCCTCCCAGGGTTTAGTAGGTCACTAGGTGTTATCACAACTGACACTATGATGGAAGTACCATTCAGGTCTTGGAACCCAGCCTGTCGATAACACTGCTTTCTGAAATGTGAACCAAAACCTAATCCACCAAAGTTCATAGTTGAGGAAAAGTCTCTACTTGTACTAATATTGTTTTTTGGCTTTGTAGTTTGTAGTTTGCTTCTGGCTAACTGTTCTTTCTGAATGAGGTATGTTAACCAAGTATGTAGTTTTATGCTCAAAAGCTCATCCTGGGAAAGATGGGACTACACTGGGGTCCTGAACAGGCAGTTTAGTTGCCAGGTGGCTAATAAGGCATTTTATTGCCTTGAACCTGTATCTGAGTGTTCTTCTTTGGTGAGTAGTTCACAACACCTGAGCAAGGAGATAACAAGAAATAATCAAGCTCAGAGCTGAAATCAATAAAGTAGAAACAAGCAAACAAACAAGCAAACAAAAAACTTTCAAAGAATCAATGAAACAGGTAGTTGGCTCCTTGAGAAAATCAACAAGATTTGCAAATCCTTAGCTAAATTGACTAAAAGACACCAGAAAAATGTAAATTAACAAAATTAGAGACAAAATGGGTATATAGCAACAGTCAAGGAAGAAATCCAGGACTAATAAGGACATACTTTAAAAATCTGTAGTATATCTATTTGGAAAACTTAAAAGACATGGATAAATTTGTTGACACATATCACTTATTAAAGTTAAGTTAAGATCAGACAGGCATTTAAATAGACCTATAATCCCTAGAAAAAAAGAAGCAGTAATTAAATGTCAACCAACTAAAAAAGGCCCAGAGTCAGATTGATTTAAAACAGAATTCCACCAGACTTTTAAAGAAGAGTTAATGACAATACTCCTCAAAGTATTACATAAAATATTAACAGCAGAAACATTGTATAATTTTTTCATGAACAAGGCCACAATTATTCTGATATACCTAACACACAACAAAGAACGATCATTACTAACAAATTTTCCTTATGAACTATAGATGTGAAAATTCTCAAACTGGATTGTAAGAACAATCAAAGATCATCAACCATGATCAAGTAGGTATCATATTAGAGATATAGTGATGGTTCAAGATGTATAAATCTAATCAATGTTATCCACCAGATAAACAGACTAAAAGGACAAAATTGTGTGATCATCTCATTAGATGAAAAAATGCATTTGGAAAAAAAATTCAACATCCATTCATGATGAAAGTCAACATAAGAAAGGAAGGTTACAGCTAAAACTCTGCCAACATCAACCTAAATAGAGAGAAACTCAAACCATTTCTGCTAAAATCAGGAACAAGATGAGGTTTTCCACCCTCTCCATACCTTGAAGGCTTATCTAGAGCAATAAGACAACAGAAGGAGATCACAAAGATACAAATAGGAAAGGAAGAAGGCAAAATACCTTCATTTGCAGAAGACATGACAGTATATACAAGTGAGTCTCAAAATTCTGTTGGGAAGGCCCTACAGACGATAAGCACTTAGAAGATGGAGAGATCTCCCATGCTCATGGATCAGTAGTATTAATATAGTAAAAATGACCATCGTATATAAAGCAATCTACAAATTGCATGCAATCCCTATGAAAAGTCCAACACAATTCTTCACAGATTTTGAAAGGACAATCTTCAGCTTCATACTGACACATAAAAATGTGTGATAGTTAAACCTTCATGAACAATAAAAGAACTGGAGGAGGTATCGCTATCTGTGATCTCAAATTGTACTATAAATTTTAGTGATACAAACAGCATGGTGTTGGCCACAAAACCAAAACCAAACCTGCTGATCATCAGAATCAAATTAATGACAGAGATGTAAGTCTACATGTTTATGAGCATCTGACATTTTTAAATGATTTATTTTTATATGTATTCATGTTTTACCTGTACGTGTGTCTGTGTTAAAATGCCAGTCTTCTGGAACTAGAGTCACAGATAGATGTGAGCTGCCACAAGAGTGCTGGGAATTAAACTGGGGTCCTTAGGAAGAGTAGCCAATGCTTGCTCGTAGCGGCTGAGCCATTTCTCCAGCCTCTGCACTCCTGATATTTGATAAAGAATCTATAAATACACACCAGAAAAAAGCCAGCATCTTCAAACTGTCTTCATTAGAAAAATGCAAATACATTCATACTTATCAGTCTGCATAAAAGTTAGTTTTACATGGATCAAAGACCTCAGTATAAAATCAGATACACTAAACTTGATAAATGCAAGAGTGATGAATAACCTTGAATTCATTGGCACAGCAAAAGACTTTCTGAACAGCTCATGCTTAGCATAGGCAGTAAGATAAATATTAATAAATGTCACCCTATGAAGCTGAGAATCCTCTGCACATTGTCTGTCATTTAGACAAAGTGGTAGTAGACTACAGAATGGGAGTTTTGTTTGTTTTGCTATCTGTGTATATGCTAGAGTGTTAATAATTAAAATACATAAAGAAAGACAAATATGGTCAATATTCTTAGTTATCAGTGAAACGCAAATCAAAACCACATTAAGTTTTCTTTTTACAGTAGTCAGAATGGCTAAAATAGATTTTAAAAACACACCAAAACAAAAACCCAACAGTTTGTGCTGGTGAGGATTCAAGGGGAGCACTCACTATTGCTGAATGTGAACTTGTACAGCCACTATGGGAATCATTGTGAAGGTTCTCAGGACTCTAGTAATCAGTTTATTTTAAGACCTACCTATACTCATACATGGATATACTCAAATGTGCATATACTCAAAGACTCGACATTCTATAACAGAGACACTTGCTCAACCATTTTCACTAGTGCTCTATTCATAATTGCCAGAAATCAGAAACAGCCTAGATATCCATCAACAAAATGGATCAGGAAAATATGGTACATTTGTACAATGGCATATTACTTAGCTATTGAAAAAGAAAAATAATGCAATTGGCAAGTAAATGGATGGAGCTAAAAATAAATTGTCCTGAATGAGGTAACCCTGACTCAAAAAGACAAATATGTTGTGTATTTGATCATATGTAGATATTAGCTGTTAAGTCCTCAGTAAGCAGGCCATAATTCTTATAACCACAAAAGCTAGGCTTGAATAAGGAACTACAGGGGAGAAAAGAATCTTCCTAGGAAAGGAAAATAGACTAGATACTTAGAGTTGGAGGGGACTGCGGGACTGTAAGGGAAGATCAAACAGGGAGAGGGGATAAAAAAGGAGAGTGAGAAAGGGATTGTGTGGAGGGACAGCTAAACTTATGGGGTATTTGGGGAGTTGTATGGAAGCCTCTTACAGCAGATGCTTCTTGAAATAAGCATGTATGAAATAAGTCTAAGTGGAATAACCAAATAACAGGGGGGAATAGGCCTCAGCTAGGCACCTCTTGTCACCAAATGAAACTCCAGTTCTGTAAATAGGTTTCATCTAATCAAGTTGTTAGCTAAAGGGGCCCCATGGAAACCCCGAAACAATTCAGACAATTTCCAAGGCTATAGGTTGCTTTTCACAAACTGATGGTAAGGCCCAATTGCTGAAAGCTGCACTTACATAACTTACTGAACACAGAGTATTCACACTTTTGCTTACCTAGAGCCTTCACCTCTACTGACTAGTGTTCATGATAATGAAAGGTACTATGTATGCTACCAGAGGAGAAAGGTGACCACTAGCCTACAGACAAATCCTTTAATCTACAATGGTGACTGGCCTTTAAGATAAACTGATACAGGCCGGAGAGATGGCTCAGATGTCAAAGGCTAGGCTAACAACCAAAATTATAAGATAAAATGATGTAATAGTACCACAAAAGTCGTGGAAGTTTCCAACTACTATCTGATTGGATTCAAGTCCTCTTTTATAAAATGGAACCCATGTTCAGGTGGCCAATATCTTGGGATTAGATAGGTCATGGACCTAGGGAAAAGGTAAATATTGCTGTTCTGCTAAAAGAACACAGCAACAAAATGAGACCTAATCAAAATTTGCGATGCTGTGTCCTGCTAAGCTACCACCAGAGAAGACTCATCGTGTTGTAAATGGGAACAAATATAGAGACTGACAACTGGATCATGTTCAGAGAATGAAGGACCTTGACATACTCAGCCTTAAATGGATAATATACATCAAATCTTTTCCCTCAGGTCTCAATGAACTCTGCAGAAGAGGAGGCAGAAAGATTGTAAGAGCCAATGAGGATAAAGACCACCAAGGAAACAAGTCCTTGTAGACACAACAGGACTGAGGCACATATGAGCTCACAGAGACTGGAGCAGCATGCTCAGGGCCTGTACAGGTCCAAGTTATATGGGGGGTCACAGCACTGAGAGTGAAAGTGAACACAACAAGCTCCCATCCCTAATTCAGAAGCTATCTCCCACCAATATCCACTTGCAAAGAAAAAAGCATTTTTCTTCATTGGCCTTACTAGGTACACAAGTCACACAACTAGAACTTATGCCCAGCAGTAGATGACCAACAGAAAATACGCTCAAGGTATTTTAAGATGTATTTTTGTCACATAGTGGTTTGTCTCTCTCTCTTTTTTTTAACTCGCAGGTCTTTTGCTTATATATCAAGGTTTCTGATTTTGTGTTTTTGTGGGATTTCTGTGTGCAAATGTGTGTCTCTGCATCTGTATGTATTTACTGTGTTTTACTCTGTTTTTGCTTTGTTTTTGGCTTTGTCCAATTATGGTTTGTTTGTTTTTTCTTACTAAATTAAATTATTAAATTATTTTTAATATTCTTATTGTTTTATAATGAGAGAGAGAGGAAAAAAGGGTGTGAATTAACATGGGTAGGAAATTGAGAAGGATTTGGAAGCATTTGGGGGAGGGAAACTGCAATTAACATATGTATGACAAAAATCTATTTTCATTAAATGAAAGGAAAATAAATAAAAAATAAAAAGAAAATTGTTAAGACAATTACTATTCAAAAATAAACTTAAAAATTATTTTGATATCATAATATAATTATACTTTTACCTTCCCATATGCCCTCCAAAACTTTATATGTATGTATGCATTCTCTCCTTCTTCCCTTTCAAATTCATGTTGTATTTTGCATTGTTATTGAATGCAAACATAGATATGTCTAAATAGATCCCACTCAGTTGGTATAATGTTACTTGTATGCATGTTTTCAGGGCTGACCATTTGGCATTGGATAATCAATTGGTGTGTTCTTCCCTCTCAGCATTCCTTAATTGCCTGCAGTTCTTTATGTGGGTTGAACCTCAATTGACCATTCTATTTTGTGAATTTAAAGTAATTAATTAGCACATATAAGTTTAATGTTAACACTTATGCACTGAATGGCTTCTGTCATCTTTCTATTTCTTTCTGTTCATAAGTCTGAGGCATATTTTCAACCTTTAAAAGGAAACATATTTCTATAAATTTCACTTTAAACCATGATGCAACATCACCCCTAGGAGACTATTTCTATTCTTCTCAGAAAGACTGGGCATCTGTGCATTAAAAGACAAGTGCATCATGTTCAGCTTAGAGAAGCAGTAGTTCACTGAGGTTGGGTAATGGACATGGGTAATGGACGTGCTCTTAGGTTCATGCATTACAGAAAAGTTCTTGACACTAATGTAGATAATTTCTCACAAAACTGTGTTGAAAAATACAAAAATAACAAAATGTCATGAAATTATCTCCCCAGATTACCTCTGCCTCACTGCCCTTGGACTGTCTGCTTTGACAATCTGACATGGTAGAGAAACTAGATGAATGTAGATCATAAAGAATAGTGTATTGTGAGGTAAAATACATAGGTTTGGACCAAAACCAGACTACATTCAATATTATCCTTGAAGCCTCAGTGTTGTTTTAATTCATACATACATAGTTACAAGAGCAATGATCTCAAAGACATACTTATCCTAATACCCTAATATTTTATGCAGGCTACCCTACATAAAAAGAACTTTTTGGATGTGATTTAAAGACATTAAATGGAGATGGAGAGGTATTTCTTAAACAACTGAATGGTCTGACCTAGTCATGGGGTACCTCAATAGAGAAGAGAGGGCAGTAGAGAAAAAGCTTAAGAGATGCTACACTATTGGTACTTAAGACGGAGGAAGGAACCCTTGCCATGGAAAGCAGGTGGCCTAGGCCTTGTGTACCTAGAGACCTAGGCCAAGAAAGAGTTTGCCCTTAAGTATCCAAAAAGAACATGGTCCTATGTAAATTTTAGTCCAATGAGATCTCTTTTGAACCTCTGGCCTTCAAAACTGAAATGATAGATCAATGTTGCCCTTGTTTAAAACTTTTATATATACATTTAGATTTATTTATTTTATTGTATATGAGTTTTGCCTGCACACACACACACACACACACATACACACACACACACACACACAACATGTGCATACCTGGTACCTGCAGAGGTTACAACAGGGCACTGGATCCCCTGGGACTTGACTTGAATTAGGGAAGGTTATGGCCCACCATGGTGTGTTAGGAAGGTCCCTCCTCATTGTGGCTACGGATCTAAAATGTCAAGTAATAATAGTGTTAGATTCCAGCGTGGGTCCCCCACTCAAGAAGAAACAGGAGGGAGATCGCTGTAAATTACATGAGGTTTATCATAGCCAGTATACTGGGGTCGTCCTGCATTCAGAGCAAAGGGGATGACCAGGAACAAAAGCACACACACTTTTTATACCTTTCAGTACATAGGTTTACAGCATGAGTTGGTTATCTCTCATTGGTGGAGCCCATTGTCTTTTGTTCTCATTGACCTTTATGCCCCAGGTGAGGGGGAGATACAGATTGCACATAGGAGGGGTCGGGGTGGGGGGGAGGTTCACCCTCCTGGGGATGTCTCCTAGAACCGGGCATTACTCCCCACAATTAGGGCATCTTCTGGGGACTGATGTTTGCCTTATAAACTCTTCTGAAGCTCTGTCTTTAGGGTTAATGGAGATTCCTTGCTCCTTGGTATTTTTATGAGGTGTCCCTATTTGCTCAATTTTTACAATAGCAAGCAAGATTATATACTGAACTCAGTCCAAGGGGTTCATTGTGCTTAGATTATTTTTTAAATCTCTGGTCAATTCATCAGTGTTCCAAGTATCCAAATGACTTTTGCTGATATCTGAAATTTCTGCTTTTAATCGTTCCATATCATGAGAAATATATGTATCCTTCCACACTCCCTGCAAACGAGCCTTAGTTTTTTCCCAATCCATAGTTGAGTTACAGGGTAATGGTGTAACATAAATATAATGAAATGAGGTATGGCACTTAGTAGCTAACCTAACTTACAAACAACATAGCATATGGATAAGAGACACAAGTTATAGGGGAGCTAGTTCGAGCTTTGAGTTTCTTTTTAAAAATCATAATAGCAGCAACAAATCCAAACAGTTCTGGTTGAACAGCAGTAGCACTAGCATTTCTTGTTGTAGTCTGTGGTGGATGTAACTTCTCTATTTCTGCTGTCAGCACCTGCTTTCCCTGTTTTTCTCCCTCCTCTTCTCAGCGAGTCTTTGTGAGCAGGAGAGGCAGGGCTGGTTGGACCAGTCTTTCTGGGATCTAGATTGCGGTCTCTGTATTATGTGAAAAAACATAAATACACCCTCTTCTTAAGGTAATTAAAACATCTGGGCCTTTTCTACGTTCCAGTAAAAAAGGATTATTCCATTTCACCTAGGCATAATGCCTGGTTGTAGGGTACCATAGATTTTTCAGAGAGCTCTTTGGCATCTACATTTTTTAAAATAAAAAGCATGATTAAAATAATGTGCACAGGGATATAAGTCTCCCTTTTCTGTTTAAAAGCCAAACTTTTGAGTGCAATGTGCACATTCAACAATTATTTGTCTCTGAGAAAATTAAGAAATCCCAGTAATATGGGCAACATTCATTTGTTGACAAAACATCACAAATGCTTGACTGTAATAGTTCCATAATCTGTTCCAATCTAATTAAGGAACATCAAGCATAGAAAATTAATATAGGTAATGATTACATTTTTTGTTGCTTTTCTTGTTAAGGTAATTGTAACGAGAAAGTCTGAAAAGGTATCAATAGTTACATGTGCATATTCTATCTTTCTTTTTTAAAATCAGAAAATATTCTTTAAAAATACCAAATTATCATCACAAGCCATTACTATTTTGATGATGTAAAGATTAAGATTATCGGGGCTGGTGAGATGGCTCAGCGGGTAAGAGCACTGACTGCTCTTCCGAAGGTCCTGAGTTTGGATCCCAGCAACCACATGGTGGTTCACAACCACCCGTAATGAGATCTGACGCCCTCTTCTGGTGCATCTGAAGACAGCTACAATGAATTACGCCAGAGCGAGCAGGCCAGCAGAGGTCCTGAGTTCAATTCCCAGCAGCCACACACATGATGGATCACGGCCATCTGTACAGCTACAGTGTACTCATACACATAAAATAAATAAAATAAATCTTTAAAAAAAAAAGATTAAGATTATCTGGCCAAACAACCTCTTAAATACACAATAAATTTATATAAAATAGGTTAGCTAGATTGTAATGCTTTTACAAGTTCCATAACCTCATTGACTTTTTATAAATTTTAAGTTTAAATTTTATTTTGAACCACACCTGGATAGAACTGTGATGATGCTTTTTTTTTTTTTTTTTTTTTTTTTTTTTTTTTTTTTTTTTTTTTTTTGGTTTTGTTTTGTTTTGTTTTTAAAAAAAAAAACAATTCCCTGGAGATAAGGGAGAGGCAAAACCAGGAAGACTTGCCTAGGCATAGTTTGTGAAGCAAAAGGAATGCCTCTCAGACCTTACTGAGGCATCTCTGCTTTTGTATTAACTCAAAGGTAAATATTTCTGTCTGAGCATACCACTCGAGTTACACCCAAAGATCATACCTCCTGTAGTGTGGTCAGAATCCAAGGGAAATTTTGCTGTTTATCTCTGTTCCCTTTTCAAGCAGATTTTTACTTAAAACATTTTTTATAACCTTGGTGCTGTAAAAGCATTGCTTGTTACAAAAAAGAAACTCCACTTGAGTGTCTCTGAACTGTTTTTAGGGCACAAACTCCTTTGAAACAATTTATCAAGAGCCTGTTTGATACCAAATAAATTTTCACTGAGATCTCCTTTTCAATCTTAAGTTTTGTTTTTACCACTCTATCTAATTAAGCTCTTTAAAGATGGCAGCAGGCCCATACTGGCCACAGCTATTTTTTAACTTTTACTACTCTTGTAACCATCTTAATTACAAAATACAGGTGAGTTAAGATTCTTACACTTGCGATCAAACTGCAAACTACAGCCAATAGAACACTGTCAATTTTAACTATACTTTCTTGATTTCTTATGTAATATTAGGCAATAACCATAACATTTAGAAAGCAAGACCCAATTTTAAACAATCTACACACTTTAAAATCAATATCAAAAACATTACAATCGCATTACAAAGTGTTTTAAACATCTCCCTGCTTTTGAACTGTAGTTAGCAAGCCTGGGTCATTTTGAAATAACATCTCAGAGTATGCCAGGACTATGGAAAGTAAAATCATGGTATTAACTGATAAGCTACATGGCACAGTGCCTTTACCATTCTCTTCCTAAAGTACCAGGTGATGTTATTTTTTAGCAGGTTATTTAATAATCCATTAAATGATTTATCAGCTTGTCTCACTAGTCTTTTTGCCAGCCACTACCTCATTAGGCTTGGAGACCTCTCTACCTTCACCCTCGGCTCTTTGGCCTTTTTTGGGTGTAAGTTTCAGCCTTCCTGGCTCCTTTGCCCATTCTTCCTCATACCCAATTGGGTCAGAGTTGACTTCGAGGCAGCCCAAGGAAAGCCCGTGTCCAGTGAATAAGTTTAGGGCTTCCCCTCTCAACCTTTAAGTGTATTCTGCACTTCTACCCATTCTTACTCATTTCCTTTTGGATCAGAGGTGACTTCAAGCATCAATTTCAACTTTAAGGCCAAAGGTTCTCATACTAGGAGCATATGAGAAATTTTATTGCCTGGTACAAAGCCCATAATTTAAAGTATAGCTATTATATGATATTAAGCAGCTACTAAACCACTGTTCTGAATTCTACCACCTGGTGTATGGCCTGCAACTTAAGCCATGGCCTGTAGATTGTGCTAAGTGGCTATTAAACTCTAGCTGAAGTCCATCTGCCAAGATTTCAGCCATCTTGGCTGATTCTGAAAAATATGAAAGGTATAAAAAAAGTTTTTTATACCTAACAGACTGAGCAGAACTAAGACCCCTAACAGACTAAGCAGAACTAAGAATGCAGGTTAGCCGGTTCAGAGCTCTGGGTTCCAGGAACTTGGCTAACTCAGAGCCTCAGGGCTCTGGTTCCCAAGACCTGCCCCTCCTGGAAGAACTGCAATGAGGGCAGAACTAGGAATGAAGGTCAACTGGTTCATGAGGCTCTCCACCCTGCTGACCGGTAGAAGATTACATTCCTAAAATGAATATTTTCCCCTCCCTAACTGACTGAATAACTTGGGTTGGAATTCCCCTTACTCCCCCTGGTTTGTGTTTTTTTTCCTTTAAATACCCTACACTTCTTGAGCTAGGGGTTGAACTCCTCTGCCCCTGCGTGGGTTACGAGCTTGGCCCCAGTGCACTGGTTTCCCGATGTGTTTGCAGAAAGATCAGTCTCTCTGGATCTGTGGAGGCAAGCGCCAGGAAGTCCCAATCTAGCAGTTCCTGAGAATGCCCTTAAGTGAGGGAAGCCCTTCAATTACTCTCTGGCATGTAAAACAATTCCGTCTTCTGTGGGACGTTTCTGAGAATTCTATGTTTACAATTAGCAATAGTGCCTGACCTCTGTTGCTAACTCTGAGGACATCCTGTCTGATAAAGCAGCTTCCTTGTGAGAAATTCCAAGCTAACGACAGCTTGGTAATAAATTAGGATATATTGGAATGTTGTGCTGGCCAGGGAACAATGTTTAATCTTAATTTTAACTATTTACGAATCATTTCTTGGGATACCTTTATGCCTGAATAAGAAGGCATGTTGACTATTAGAAAGACTAATCTTGAACACATCTGAGTTAGGAGATGCCAGTGACTGACTGAATACCCAGGAGGCAAGCTCCCTTTGAAGCCATACGCCTCTGGTTCATGATCAGGCCTTTAAGCCTGACACTGCAGACTTTACTGGAGTACATGAGTGGGCATGGCATTGATGGATTTTGATAATGATTTTGGTAGATCAGGAATAGAGGAACTGAAACTGCCTACAGTTTCATGAACTGGGTTCTCTCAGAGGAGGGAACAAGGACCTGAAAGGGAATTCGAAATGTGAGAGAAATTACGAATACCAAGTTGAATTCCAATCAAGGTATTCCATTTCACTCATAGAGGCCAGAATTTATATAGTTAAACCAAAGCGGAAACCAAATCTCTAGGTTACATGATATTTGCATAACATAAACACTGCAGAAAAGGTCAGGTGCCAAAGTCCCCAGCAATTTGGATGTCTTCAGGCAGTAGGCCTGAAGTGTGTGAACTTACAGGTGGCTTCTTCAAAGAAGAACTGACAGTCTGCAGAGAGCTTTTGTTCAAATCCCCAGGTGGGATAGCTGCTTCCAGAAGGAGACTGTCAGAGTTCCAATGACTGAGCTGAGTGGGGAGGTAACAAAGAACAACTGTAGAGAGTAAGTCAGAGCATGTGTTTCTCATGCATGCTTTAGCACATTCCCTAACCTGGATTTACAATTAATGAGCACTGTAAGGTGTAGTTGTTGGGCTTGTTACAAATCCATTTTCTACGTGTGTACCCCTTGCTGCTGCAGATTCCCCTGTCACTCAGGTAGACACATTCTCCTCTTCCTCGGGTGATAACCCTAAAGCAAAAACAAACAATAATTACTGCACAGACTGACATTGCATTCACATACCTTAACTACTTTTATACCTAGCATCTTTTACATCCTCAGGGTTGACCTGAACACCACATTTTTGTCATCCATCCATGTTGAACCCTGAAATGTGCATACAAGAGAATTGACTGGTACTTGCTATCATGTTCAAACAAACTGCTGCTACAGGTGTCCTCACTGAGGGTGATTTTCAGTTCTTCACATATTTTACACATGTATAAAAGTGGGGGAAATCTCACTTCTTAGTAAATTTCTTGGAGGTTTTTAATGATGGACATGACTATATCTGCATTTTACCATTCCAGTTAAATGGCTCCATTCAAAATGGCTTAGCTATGCTCACACACAAGGGCTGTTTCTGGGCTTTTTTGATGATGAGGCATTAGAGAGGTTACCAATAGCCCTGGGGTCACTGCTTCTGTAAAGAGGTGCAGCAGGGCAAGCAGAGGACCAACAAGTCTTACCCATGCCTTGGCTTCCTGGGCTTTGTGGCCCTCACTGCCCATCTGTAGTTCTGACACCAGCAAAGAAAGTTTTCAGTTGGTGATGGAGCAGACAGCATCTCCCCCAGATGCCATTATTATGGTATAGATTTTTGAGCGAAATTATTCTAATTAAATGTGTTGAAAGATGGCCAATAAGTGGAATGACATCCAAAAAACTTAAGTTTGTGATGTTGTGGTGTTTACATCTCTTACAGATACAATGCACACATTTCAGAGTAAATGAACGCAGTATAAGGGGAAAAATTCTGAAAACGTACATGCTGTTATACTCAGTGTTGTCTGTCCACATCCAAGGGTGTTGTGTTGACTCTGTGTAGCCCAATCCAGTGGTCAGAAGCCCCCTTGTATCTCTTCAGAAAATTCTGTCATAATGCAGGTAAAGCAAATACATGTGTCTCTCAGTTTCACATGACCCTTGAGTCTCCATCCTAGAGCCTCCTCTCAGGATGGGAGCATCTTGTAACTGAGGGTCATCAACTTTAGAGCCATAATGACCTTCAGTTTTCAGTGTAAACATTTTACACTCATAACCCAAAATACATTGATGATCACCCGTCCCACTGTGACTTGGAAAGTTTTTTATTTACAATGTCCTTGCCATTTTTTAATACATGCTACATTCAGTATGCAACATGTGAATGCTTGAAGAAAAGCTTACATGACCACAAGGTATCTCAAGAGATTGTATGTCTGACCTGTAAGGTCTTACTATGAGCATTACATGAAAATAGATCTCTGCAATAGCTTAGGGCTCAAGACAAAAGCAATAACATCAGGAAATGGCACAAACTACTTGTACTGGCTATTTTTGTGTGTCAACTTGACACAGGCTGGAGTTATCACAGAAGGGAGCTTCAGTTGGGGAAGTGCCTCCATGAGGTCCAGCTGTGGAGCATTTTCTCAATTAGTGATCAAGGGAGTAGGGCCCCTTGTGGGTGGTGCCATCCCTGGGCTGGAGGTCTTGGGCTCTATAAGAGAGTAGGCTGAGCAAGCCAGGAGAAGCAAGCCAGTAAAGAACATCCCTCCATGACCTCTGTGTCAGCTCCTGCTTCCTGACCTGCCTGAGTTCCAGTCCTGACTTCCTCTGGTGATTAACAGCCATGTGGAAGTGTAAGCTCAATAAACCCTTTCCTCCCAAACTTGCTTCTTGGTCATGATGTTTGTGCAGGAAAAGAAACCCTGACTAAGACACTACTGATCTTCACATATACCCCATCAGCCTGAATGAGTTCTTTCCTCATGCTTTATCTCCAAGCTCTCTATCTTGAGGGAGAACATATTAAATGAAAAACAACAAACCCATTACTTGACCCCTTTCTTACCAGCTCCTCCAAGCTGTCAAATAGAGCTAGATGGGCATCTAGTGCCATGTAGGAGGACTGGCTGAACATCCAGTTTCCCATGTCTTCAGAAAAATAAAAGCATTTACTCCCAAATCCAATCCAGCCACTTGGGCATGTAGCACAGCAAGATTCATAGCTCTCTATGACAGTTTTTTTCTTTTTCACTAAAATGCAAATAGTGATATAAAGTGTAATAAAGAGACATTTCAATGTCTGATCCCTTTGTCTAGCCATCCAAATTTCACTTGTGAGGTGTGTGCTTGCACTGTAGTTTTCCTAACTTATCACGAGGAGATACCTCACAGCATTTGGGTCCTCATCCTTCCAGCAGGGCTCCAAGCAAATTTTTTTTTTTGTCTTTGTATTTTGTGTTTTGAGGTAGAATCTATCTATGTCCCACTGCCTGGCCTTGATCCCACAATGTGTGTGAACTTGCCTTGAGATTGTAATAATCCTCCTGACTCTGCTTCCTGAGTGCTGGGACCAAAGGCACCACACCCTGTGAGGAACTTGTTTCTAGGCTCTCAGCTCCTTGGGACTGTCCCCGATTCCTAGAATCATAAAGCTTTCTTTCTCATAATCCTCTTTCATATTCTCCTTTTCTTTAACAGAAGAAAGGAAACTTCTTACTTGTCTAGATTTTACTATAGAGAAATGCCAGCATGCAAAACATGGCAGGGTCAAATAATTTTTGATACCAACATTTTGATCATAAACTTCCTTTTTTTTTTTTTTTGTTTTTTGTT
>NW_022196903.1:122255757-122265816 GCF_008632895.1 Mastomys coucha
GCAGAGGCAGAGGCAGAGGCAGAGGCAGAGGCAGAGGGCAGGCAGGACTCAGCCTGTTTAGCAGCATGTTCAGAAACAGAGACACTTATTTACTACTGGTGGAAGTACAAGCTGATATAGTTCATATAGGGTGTCCTCAGAAAACTTAAAAGTAGACCTGCCATGTGACCCAGTTATGCAATTCCTGGGCATATATAGAGAGAACTCCACATTCTACCACAGAGATATTTGCACATCTATGTTTATTGCTTCCAGTATTTATAATAATATGGAAATAGACATGACCCAGATGCTCATAAACTAGCAGAAATAAGTGTTACAGGTATAAACCAGAATGCTATTTAGCTGTGAATGAAATTTGTAGGAAGAAAGATGAACTTAGAAAGTATAATATTAAAGAAGGTCATTCAAATGTTAAGAAAACAAGCGCATTGTAAGTCTTCAATGCAGTCCCAGCCTATAGTGGAAAGTGTAAGCAGCTGTGTAGGTGGGCATGGAATACCATGTAGAGAGGAGAAGAAGGAAGAGTGACATAAATTGACAAGGAAGGACAAGATGCAGGTAACAGGCTGTAAGTTGTGAAAAGTTTAAAAGCAGAATTGGGTTTCTAAGCCAGGCGGTGGTGGCACATACCTTTAATCCTAGCACTTGGGAGGCAGAGGCAGATGGATTTCTGAGTTCAAGGCCAGCCTGGTCTACAGAATGAGTTCCAGGACAATCAGAGGTACACCATGTGGAAGTTAGGGAGATACAGGAGTTTGGGACTTGGCAAGTATTTGAGTGGCTATGTTGATTGAGATGTGAGATGTGTTCACCTGTGAGTATATTATAATAAAGTAGTGTGTGTGCATGTATGTGTGTGTGTGTGTGCAGTTGTACAAGCATGTGTGTGTATGTTGTTGTTGGTGGTGGTGGTGGTGGTGTGTGTGTATGTATAAGAAGCTCTGACTGCAGCAAGGTTTCAGAGGACATCTTAGAAAAATAACAGATATATTTCTTCCCTACCTTCTCCTTTTCCTTCCTGAAACATATCAGAATGAACGCGCTGCTCTTTCAAATGTCTACTGAATTGCAGAAAACAAGTGATCTTTGAAGCAAAATACTAAATGCTAGAAATGATCCCCCAACTATTTTCAGTGGGACTGTGTCATAGTTGTTCCCAGTTCTCATACCTAGCACTACAAGGCTTTAGTGAAAGGGACAAATGCAACAGGTAGTGAGGATGACACCATTTCTTTCGTCTGACTATTTTTAGGGTTACATAATAGTTTAGGTTACACTGACTTAGACTTGTTGGCAAAGGTTTGTCCTGTTTGTCCTGTTTGAGTAGTAATCATTGGTACAGTTAAAGTTGATCTCATAAAAATGATTCAGGCATTGGAAGTGCACATCTTTAATCCCAGCATTTGGGAAGCAGAGGTAGGCTGATTTCAAGTTCAAAGCCAGCTTGGTATAAATAGTAAATTTCAGGGCAGCCAGGGACACACAGAGAAACCCAAAGCCATGATACCAAACAATATCATGGAACATTTATTTTTCCCATGACAGTAAAGCTGTATAAGATTTTATCACATTATTCAAAACAGTCTACAACTAAACCTTTAGGAATCATATATTCTGGAACTTTCTAACCATGGGTCATGAGACATTCTGTAGCTTCCCTACCAAATGACTCCTCATTGTCCTCACTCCACTTTAGCTGCAGCTTTCAGTTCCTACTCCTTGAGGTTCTTACTTTGAAATTTTCTCTTCTTACTCTCTGCCTCGAGCAGTTTCCCCAGGTGGACGTATGTCTACTGCAACTTTGTCTAGAGCTTGCTGGATGTCATCTTCCCAGAGATGCTGAGCCTGGCCTCCTGTGCATATCACAGCCTCTGTGTTCCTTCATTGCATCTTCCTGCTGGAACCTAAGTTCCCAGAGAACAAGAATTTCCAGTGTGTTTTCTCTAGAGCCCTTCCCACAATTCCTGGATCATAGTGGCCACTAAATATAACTGACAATGTGAATGTGGACAGAAGACCACAGAATTTGGAGAAAAAGTCACTTACCTGACAAAGCAACTGAAAGAAAAACAACAGCTACAGTGAGGACTGTGATCACTCCACAGCAGCAGTGAAGCATAACATAAGAGTCAGGGGAGATAATCCTGTGATATTTTGCTTGGAGTTTTTTACCTTAAAATATAAATATGATAATATCAATCTTAAAGACATTTTATAGAAAGATATAAATTTACCCCATAATCATGTGCATATTTGGCTTATACTCCCCTAGTGCAAACCCTTTCACAGAAGTTTTCAGTCCACAAATGATGTCCTTGACTGACAGAACACTAGAGGAAAGGGAAATAGACTTTTTGTCAGAGAATCATCATGTTATTGAACTAAGGGCCAAAGAACAAGCAAGAAACAGAAAGAGTGAAGATCAGGATGAAGAAGAAACATCAACAAAGTTATCAATAGATGTAGTTCCATATGAACAGACCTGGTTAGGGCTGAGGAAACAATAATAATAATAAAGAGAAAAAAAATCAATGTGCCAGGAGTGGTGGCTCAGGAATGTGGTTACTAGAACAAGAACATTAGGAGTTCAAGGCCAATATTGGATAAATATTGAGTAAAAGGATGAGAGAAGTCTATCAGATCCTGTTCTACCTATCCATGAATGTAGCTAACAAGATAATTCACTCACTCACTCTAAAGAACCACCTAGTGATATATAATTCAATATATTATCAGAAGAAGAAAATTAAAACAAACATTTCATTAAAATCAGCAAAAGCATGTTCAAAATTCAAGGTAAATCCAAAATAGCAACTCTGAGCACATTAAGAATTGAAGGAACTTCCCTAACTTGATAAAAAATTTATACTGGATAGGTTTAGGTCAACTTGATACAAGCTAAAGTCATTTGAGAGTAGGGAACACCTCCATAGGATTAGGTTTTAAGAAAGACAGTACTGTCATTGTAACCTAGAGATCCAGTTTTGCTTTCTTGTGTACTTATAAATGCTGAACCCCAAAAGTAAAGTTGCAAGCCTTGACTGGGCTCAACTTGGCTTTGCGTCCTTTTGTTCTCAAACTCTGTGTTTCAGGTTCCTTTCTTCTTTCGACTGAGAGAGAACCCAGTTCGTGAAACTGCGGGGCAGTTTCACTAAGTACAACTGATAAGAGAAGAATGAGCATACAGTGCATATATGTGTAAAGTGCAGTATAAAGTGTATTGTGTTATAATTCCCTGATGTAATGGGCAAGGACAATAGAGAGCAAAGTCCAGGTATATCTACAATGTAACGATGTGACATGTACACTTTGCTCTGGTTAGTTTTGAGAAAGAAAGCAGGAGTAAATCCCTTTAAAGACCACTAAGCATTTGTTATACTGGCCTTAAAAGTCCAGTATACAATAATAGAGTAAGTGTTTGTGATTTTGTACTAAGACTTTGGCATATATATTAATGTTAAGCACAATCAAACCCTCTATAGTAAATATATTCATTTATATGTACACAGAAAGGCATGTACAAAATGGTCAAGCTACCATTATTTCTATCAGTCAGTCATGAAGCCTAGATGCTCATTAATAGCATCTGTTAGAAACACAGCATTCTGTATTTATGTGGTGTGCATACTAGACATCACTGAACAAGAACCCCCTCGTGGTAGGCAACAGCCTGGATGACATCAAAATCCCAATGAGAAGTGAGATGCTGTGAAATACATGGAAAACGTCTTCACTTTCATGAAGTTCAAAACCAAGCATGTAAACACATCTGGAATATACAGCGAATAAAAAGGTAGAGCCAAGAGAATAGATAGATGTTATGAAAACAGTAGATTGCTTAAATGTCACTCTAAGAACACTGGAGCACTTGTTCAGAAATAATGTGACTCAAGTTACCTCACATGGATTCTTTTCTTCCAACCCAAGTACCAGTGTATCTTGTGGTTGCGGCTTTACCAAGTGTCCACTTACCCAATATGGCAAAGCCCTACGATGCACCAATGTCAGCTCCTCTAGCTCTCAATTGACTTAAGATAACTAAATTTTCAGTTCACACAGCCTGAGTAGTGTCTGCCTCCTCTGACAACTATTGGTCACTTCCCTGCAACTGTATACATAAACATCATAAGGTTTTGACCCCCCACTGTACCTTGTGGGGCAGTGGACAGTTCTGACAGCTGGAGTCCAGTAGAGTGGCCACCTGAGAATCCCGGAGACCCACTGAGCAAAGTAAATTTGTTCACAAGGGATGGTAGGCATTCGATGATAGTTCCTGAGATGATGAGATAGCTCAGATGTCAGCCAAAACCTCTCACAGCTGCCCCTGCAGGAGATGTGTGCTCTATCAAGCAGACAATGCCTCAAGACCCCAGCATTCTTGCTGGACCCTACACACAGTCATCTGATCACAAGCCAGGCATGCCATGCCCCATACAATAAAAGGGGTGGTTTGCCCCCTCCTCACTCTCTTGTTCTCTTATTTGTACTTCCTCTCTTTTAATCTTCTGCTCTTATTCTTACTTTCCTCCCCTCTTACTCTTGCACTCCTGCTCTCTGACTCTTCTCCTCTTGCTCTCTTGTTCTCTTACTCTCCTACTCTTCCTCTCACTCCCTTGTTCTCTTACTTTTCTCCCCTCTTGCTCTTCTCCTCTTACTCTCTCTTTCCTTTCTGCTTTTTGTTCTTGTCTCTTGCTTTCTTCCTCTCCTTTCTCTCTTTCCTTCCTCTCCTTTCCTTCTCTCTACTCAACCAGCATGTTCTATCCTTCCTACAATAAAATAACTCATTTATACATTGCCTCCCTTTTAACTAATGCACCAGGCAGCAAACAGGTCAGCACCTGGAGAAAGAGAGACCTAGGCCTCAGCAGCAGGCCCCCTACCTCCAGGGAGAGAGAGAGAGAGAGAGAGCCTCAGCCAGGCCTCAGCCCAGGCCAGCCCCTACCCCCACCCCTGCTTTTGGAACAACAGTACCTGGTTATCTCCTCCTATCTCAGCCCAAAGGTTGTACAAGCTGAAAAGGTTGAAATGTCAGATTATAAGCACATAAGATGATTATAGAATGGCAAACAAGGAAAGAGACCATGAATTGAGGAGCAAGATGGCAATTTTCTGAGTTAGGTGTGTTTGCATCTGAGGCCCTTATATATTAAAATCTCTTTGCAGCAAAATGTTATGAAGACCGGCTTGCCTAATGTTAACTAGAAGCTTTAGCACATGTTCCTTGTTATTGCTGACTTTATTTCCCTATCCTGACCTTTGACTAGCATTTCAGCTTTCCTAGGCCCTGAGAAGAATGTCCTAATTTCAACTGAGAAGTAGTTATAGAAGAGAGTATGTCACCTCTTATCATCAACAAAAGGCTGGACTGTCAGATCCAAAGAAAATCACCCTGGTTCTACGGGACCTCCTTGGATAGCAAAGTCGGTGCAGGCTGCTTTGGAGCAGTCTGGATTACTGGTCCAAAACAGGGTCTCAAACTGGTGGGCGATATAGGAGACTGAGGAAATTGCTTTAGAAGCATGTTTGTATAATTTTGCCAATTCTTTCCTGAAAGAACCTGAAGAAGTAGGAACGATAATTATTATGAGGAATATGAAAATCAGTATGCCAAGGATATGTAAGACCCAGGAGCCCAAGAGAGACCAAAAATGATAGCTCTGCAAAAGAGTTGGCCCCGGTGTTTTTTAAGGTTTTGTCAGCTTGTGAATGTATTTAAATGTTCCTTTCACTTGACTGGACTGATTTGCATCAACTTTTCAGGTCCAGGGCCTACTGGTTCTGCAAGATCACTTGGGGCTGGTGTTTTGAAAGCAGTTTTAGAGCAGTTTGCTGGTCCCAGTTGATTTCTGTATGGTGTAGTTCAACTGAGTGGAAATCTCCTGGGGCAGATATAGACTAGCGACAGAAGATAAAGTTAAGGAACTTAGAGGAAAATCTTTATTTCAGGTGGACACTTGAAAATTCTAGGCCTGGTACCTAGAATTCTAGTACCTTGTTGTGTGTATGGAAGGAGTCCCAATACCAGGAAAAGGAAATGGTGCACACTCAGGGATAGGTCGGAGGAGGGAAATCTTAAGCCATTGGTCAACAGGAGTCCTTATTTAAAGTTCACTTTAATCTGTGACAGACTCAAATCAGGACTCTCTGAAGATTACATAATTTTTTTTTAAGTTTACAAAAAAGAGGGTAAAGTTTTAGATATAATTAGCAAGATCATTGTAATCTGCACTGAAATCCTCACTGTAGAAAAAGTGGCCAACTACTGTCTGTAAACAGTTGGAATAGACTCACACCTTAGAGTCATGGTGAAAGCTTGAGGGATGCAAAAGGATAATTCAAGGTTAAAAGTATAAATAAATATGCATATTTACTTATCTTTCCAGTATCTCTATCTTTCTTTGTTTTTATCTTTCTATCAATTTTCTATCTAAAATATATTTTATATTTAAATATCAATCTATATCATCTATACCTATCGATATCTATCTAATGTCTATATCATCTATCTATCTATCTATCTATCTATCTATCTATCTATCTATATCTAATTAGAAAAAAACAAAGGACATTTTTAAAATGTGAGTGTGTGATTATGATAATAGTAGCTAATGTATTACCAAGGCTCTATTGGTAACTTATTAGAACTGCATTAAAATGTTTAAATTCTGAACCTTTGGAATCTTAACATCATGTATTGCCTTTAAATCTCATTTTACACAATAGACCTTTACTGTTTGCATTTGCACTCCTCAAATAACTTCCTTAGACCTTCACAACCTACACAACTTTCACCTACCATAAATCACTTTCTTAGACCCTTACAACTTAAATAATTTTAAGCCATTTTAAAATCCAACTTTTTATTATGAGACATAGGTGAGTGATTACTGAGAGCAGTCATTGAAAACCAATTTATTTTAAATGAAAGAATTATAAATAGGAAAATTTAGGGTTTGTTTTTACATGGAAATCTGTTTTTTTTTTCAATGTTTTCTTCCTATTGCATTTTATTCATTTTTTATATTTTATTTTTATTTATTTATTTTGGTTTTTTGAGACAGGATTTCTCTGTGTAGTCCTGGCTGTCCTGGAACTCACTCTGTAGACCAGGCTGGCCTCAAACTCAGAAATCCGCCTGCCTCTGCCTCCCAAGTGCTGGGATTAAAGGTGTGCTCCATCACTGCCCGGCCATTTTTTATTTTTATTTTTATTAAATTAATACAATTTATTTTAAAATATACAACTCAGCATTGACTTTTTTTAAGTTATCAAAATAATTTACAATAGTTAAATACCTCAGGGTTCTGCCAAGAGCTAAGGGTCCTAAAGCTCTGGGTCAGAACTCTGAGGGCCAAGAGTCCTGGTTGTAGAGGTCTGCTAAATGAATGAACATTAGATGCTGCTGATTCTCAGACAGTCCCTGTGGCAAACACTGAGGATAGCAGGGAAAGAAAGGCTGCCAGGACCAGAAATTACAAAGCTTCTTGTCTATCCATGTGGAGGTAAAGAACCTTCAGCCAGCAGATCCCTGACATTTCCACACACAGCACATAATTATGCGAACGGCTTGCTGTGGGCTTTGCATAGACACAGCTCTGATGTTCCTTTACCACAAACTGCACCAGAATCAGGGGAAACAAATCCGAAAGCTGCTGATGAAGAATTTGTATCCAAATAAATATTTTAGGATAAATTAGATAAAGTCATTCAGCAATCTTATTATAGTC
Organism: Mastomys coucha; assembly: GCF_008632895.1. Lineage (NCBI taxonomy): Eukaryota > Metazoa > Chordata > Mammalia > Rodentia > Muridae > Mastomys > Mastomys coucha. Next base: position 122,263,488 of record NW_022196903.1, read on the forward strand.
AGATAAGTTATGGACAACTTTGACTTTGGTAAGAGGACTTCTGCAAAAGCCTAAATTAGAAGAATGAAGCATGAAAACAGAGAGAGTAAATGAGCCCCAGTTAGCAGAGACAGGTAGGACAATGAAAACTAAACGAGGCGATAGGGTATAAAGCTACCTGTTAGCCAAGTTAAAGCAACGGAAAGGGTAAGTGTTAAATAACGAAGAAATCTGACGCGGATACACCTGTCATTTCTGGAGAACAAACAGCACTGAAGTTCACACGGGGAAGCTGCACAGAAAGGAACCTGAGGAGTCAAGGAAAAACGCGTGCTGATGAGATCCCTGCTTTCTGTGTAACAGAGGTAACTCTCAGAGGTAACGGTGATATGAGGTTCAGAGGTTATCGGCATTTGCCCTTCCTGTCAACTCACCATATATTCTATGATAAGGAAAATGCATTTGTCTATGTAATTTTCTATCTGGTGGTATACTCACAACCGAGGACTCTTGGTCACCAGTTTGGGACGTCCTGTGCTTCTGGTACTTTCTCCACTTTCCCTCTTTTACTAACAATACAACCATCCTTACACACAACATCACACGAGCACCCCCTGACTTTGTTTTGAATTCTGGGAGTTCAACTTTGTATTGCATTGTCTTACATGATGTGTACATGTATATTCTATACTTCGGTTTTTACATGCAACCTTCCCAACAAATAATGTGTAGTGACTGTTTACTGAATGGTTGACCACCTAATAACGGTGGGGAGCATATTGTCTATGAAAGAGGGATATGAAGAAGAATGAATTCCAGGGTTGTGCTCCCAATCTTTCCCCCATCTATGATTTTTGTTTTTGATAACAGAATGATAAAACCATTTTTTACAGAAATAAACATCACCAATATCCATAGACTCCAGGCAGATGCTAATAGGCCTGTTAGTACTCAAATGGTTAGTGTGTCTACTGATCATAATTACAAAAGCCTGCTTCTTTGGAGACCTTTGTGGTTGTATTTCCTGTGACAACTGGCCTGCTCTTGTCTGCAGTGGAGAATTCTGACCCTTGACTATCAAAGGCTTTTAGCCAGTGTCTTATTTCATCACAGTTTTGAAAGTCTATGACTACTGCTGTCATTTATTATAGAAGTCAAGAAGAGTGCTTCCTGTTCAGAAAAGTTTGCCTTTAAAGTCTGATGCTAATCGATGGTTTTCTTGGAGTTTAGAAGTCATGAGTCTTTGCTGTGTATATCAGTAACTATCCATTCAGCTATGATATTCAGTCATACACATAGACAGAATCATTTACAGGTAGAGCTGGCTCAGAGGGTTACAGCATTGATAGCCACACCTGGTGATCACTAAATTTGATCCCTAAAACCCATAGGATGGATGGAGAGAATCAACTCTCATGAATTCATGTCATAGCATGTGCATGCATGAGCACACACACACACACACACACACACACACACACACACACACACATTAAATAGACAAATGTTTTGAGAGTGTTAACAGTTAAAAAAATCACTTGTAGATAAATACTATCATTATTTAAATTCACTAGTTATGTCATTAATGGTGTCTCTCCCATTCACATAGTGAAGTTCTAAACTTTGATGTCCCAGAACAGAATTGTATTGGAGACAGAGTCTTGGTTCATTAGGTAAAATGAAGCTGTTAAATTATACCCTAATCTACTATGACTGATAACATAAAGATTATGGCTCCAACACAGGGGTTGGGGTCACACAGAGAAACAAGAAGATGGTTTTGAGATCATGAGGGAGGGAGAACACTCTGATTGTAGACGTTGGCTTCCAGAACTCTGAGAATATAAATCCCATTGTTTCAGCTGCCCAGACCATGGAACTCTTCATGCAAATGCTAGAAAATGCAATACAGGAAGTGCCCCACCTCTGCTCTGCAGTGCAAGTAGGAAGCACAGTCAAACACAGCAAGTGTGTCACGTGTTCACTTCTATGTGTCCCCATGTCCTCGTAGACAGAAGCGGATTGGGCACACCCTCCAGCTTTAGAGAAAATGTTTTCAGTCTTACATCACTGAGCATGATGTTAGTCAGTGGCTTTTAGATTTTAAAAATGTTTTTTACAACACATTGATCGATTGATCGATCGATTGATTGATTGACTAACAGACTAATTGAGTTTGTGTGTGCAAGCATGACACACATGAGTCCTTTAGTGTGCTTGTGGAGGTCAGAGCACAGAGGACAGCTGTGGAAGCCATCCCTCTCCTTCAGATGGGTCCTGAAAATTGAACTCAGATCTTCAGGCCCAGAGGGAGGAACCTCATCCCACAGAGCCATCTCTCTAGTCTGCC
>NW_022196903.1:122266845-122267584 GCF_008632895.1 Mastomys coucha
TGTGTAAATAATTATGCAGGTATTCAATGCTGTTCTCTAGATTCTGTATTAATGTTCTAGATCATCAAACAAAATGATCTTAGCTTATTGCATGCTACGTGCTGCCCATAGACATATGAGGATCTGGGCACTTCTGGGCACTTCACACCTTTGCCAGTACTTGTTAAAGGAAACATCACACCTCAGAAAGGTTACTTTTCACAGCTTCATTGTGGGTTCCTTGAAGCCACAGAGAGTTTAGTTAGATCTCAGTGTCCACAAAGCACCATTTGAATCTTCTGCGAAGACCATCAGCCTTCTCCTGACCTTTCTAACACATCTGCAGTTTTCAATGGTTACCAGGTTATTAGGTGGTTATAAGCAACTTAATATATCTGCAATTTATTCAAACATGCCCCACCTAAAGCCCCTGGTATCTTGGCAAGGGAAGGGGATTATAGGCAGAAATAAGCGTCACTAATAAGCATTTGGTTGTGTTCCTTATGTACTAAGGCTTGAGGCCCTTATATATGCTGAAAGATTTGTATACTACAAGTTGAGAATATTTTCATGAATTATATTTGATTGTAAAATATCATGATTCAAGATGGAAAATATTGTGTAATTACTAAAATTTTCAGTCTAGGGCTGGGTTTGGCGATGGAGTGCTTGCTTCAAGTTCATGAGACCCTATGTTTGATTTCCAGCAGTGCAAAAAATTAAACAGATAGACTCCAGTGTTAGTAAAATAGCTGTCATC
>NW_022196903.1:122286307-122286459 GCF_008632895.1 Mastomys coucha
CACTGAATTCTAATTTAGGAGTCTGTGACCCTCACTGTCTTTGTCTGAGCTCATCTACAAAACAGCCACAGAAAATCATTTGCAAAAATCATTTTGAGTCAAATTTGAAGCTTTATTAAATAGGAAATACTGACCAAGAGATGGACTTTGTA
>NW_022196903.1:122286469-122289020 GCF_008632895.1 Mastomys coucha
TGTAATGGCCCTGGTCCATGTGTTGCCAGTAAATCAGTTCTAAACTCTTCAGTTTAGCCTCATGAAGATTCTTAGTACAAGGGCAAAAAAAAAAAATCCATATTACTTATCAAAATATCCCAGAATAGTGTCTGACTCAGTTGCTAATATTGTTCCTCCATGAATCCTCTTGGGCCTCTATAGTCCAGTTGTTCTCCCCACCACTGTCTTCTAATCTCCTACTAGAATGGCCTGTTAAGCTTTACTTAAAGCTTTCAAACACTTTCATAGTCCAAAATTCCAAAATCTCCTATATTGTTTCAAAACATACCATATTCAGGTTGTCACAGAAATACTATGCTTCCTGGCACCAACTTCTGTCTTAGATACTTTTCTATTTCTATGAAGAGACATCATGACTATAGCAATTTATAAAAGAAAACATTTATGGGGGCTAATGATCCCAGATATTAAGTCCATCATCATTATGGTGGGAAGCATGGCAGCTGGCAGACAACCATGGTGCAGGAGAAGTATCTAAGAGCTTACTTTGTGATCTATAAATTGGAGGCAGATAAAGAACTTACTGGGAATGATGTGGATTTTTGACATCTTAAAACCCATCCCCAGAGACATATCTCTTCCAAATAAGGCTACCCTTAATCCTTCCTAAACAGTTCTACCAACTAGGGACTGATCATTCAAATATATGGGGGCCATTGTAATACAAGCCAACATACTAATATTCCTTTTATTTTGTCAACTGTAACCTTTGTTGTCAAAATTCTTCAGATTCATGTGGTCCCCATTTCTCTATTTTGCATTGTTGTTGCAATCATTACAAAGTGCAATGTCATGGATATTTCTACCTTTTCTTTAAGGGATTTGATAATTTTAGGTTTTGTATTTATCTATTGTCTTACTTAAGTTTTTATTGCTATGAAGACACACAATTAATATGCAACTCTTATAAAGGAAAACATTTAATTGGGACTGAATTACAGTTTTGGAGATTTTGAATATTATCTTCATGGTGGGAAGCATGGCAGCATACAGGTCAACATGGTGCTGAAGATAAAACTGAGCATTCTACATCCTGATCTGCAAGGCAGCAGGAAGAGACTGTGTCCCACAATGGGTGTAGCTTGAACATATAAGACCTGCTTCCACAGTGACACACTTCCTCCAATAAGGCCATACCTTCTGAAAGGCCAAGCATTCAAACACATTAATCTATGGAGGCCATTCCTATTCAATCCACTTTGAGTTAATTTTTCTTTAAATAATAGTATAATATGAGAATCACACTTCATTCTTTGTATGAGGATTTAAAGTTTTCTAAACATTATTCATTGAAGGGACTATTTTTTCCAGTTGCATCAATTGTCAAGATAATTTATACATGTGACAATTTATTCATGTTCTTGGTTCTGTGCTATTATTCCCTTCAGTATATTTGTGTCTATGCTAGTACCACAATTTTAATTACAATATATTATTACTGTGTTTTCAAACTAGGCATCATGTGTCTTCCAACTTTATTTTTAATGTTTAAAATCCTTTGATATTCCATTTAGAGTTCAGGATAAAATTTTCTATTTCTATGAAGATATTATAAATATTCTAATAAAGATTGCTTTAAATCTGTAGATGCTTTGAGTAATATGACAATACCAACAATATTAAGTCATCTAACCCACTAACTCAAAATTGCATTAGTTAATGTCTGTGTAATTTCATTTAGCAATGTTTTACCTTTTCCACTGGATATGTCCTTCACACCTATAATTGGCCTTATTCCTAAAAGTTTAGTCTGTTTCATGAAACTGGAAATGAAATAAAAAATCTTTTAAATTGATTTTAAATGATGTCTGCATTTTAATTTTATATTCTGAAAAATGAAATTACTTTATCAGTTCTAATGCGTTTGTTTGTATGTATGAGGCAGACAGTGGGAGACAGAGATTTTTGTTCTTTGTGATTTATAGATGCATACAATGCATTATGATCATGTCTGCCCCTCCTATCATTATCCCTCTCCAACCCCTCCCAGACCCCTCTTCAATGCATCCCTCTCCTATGCCTTTTTTGTTTGTTTTTTTGTTGTTTGCTTATTTATAACCCATTGAGTTCAATGAATGCTTCCTGTATATGCATAGGTGTGGGACCATCACTGGAGCCTAAGCAACCCACCAGTGATCACAGTCACAAAGAAAATTGATTCTTCTTTTCATAAGTTATCAACTGCTAATTAATAGCTCCTCAGGAAGGAGTGGGGCCTTGTGAATCCCTCTCCCAACCATGCTGAGTCTTTTCTTTTTTTCATTCTTGAGAAAGTGTATCTCTGTAGTCTGGTGTTCTAGAACTCACTATGTAGACCAGGCTGGCCTTGAACTCACAGAGAACCTCCTATCTTTGCCTCTGAAGTGCTAGGATTAAAGGCATATACAACTACTTATAGCCCATGCTGGATTTTGACTGGCTTGATTTTGTGCAGATAAACACAGCCACTGTGAATTTGTTAGGGCAATGACCATGCCATTTCCAGAAGACAAAATTTTAGGGTATTTTT
>NW_022196903.1:122289895-122291216 GCF_008632895.1 Mastomys coucha
GGCAGCTTGATCAGACTCCTTGACTTGTTGTCATTCTTCGTGTTCCCTGTCCCACTTTCTCTTCCAGGTGACCCTCTAGTCTCTGCTCGATCACCCCATGAGAGCAGCAGGGCAGCTTACCATCAGCTTAGAGGTTTCCTGGTAAATTCCAGATTAGTTAATTTATGTTCTGAAAACATGTGGTATCTTCACCAATAGTAATTGTGTAAAATCAAGAACAAAGGCAATAGCCTATATTGTTTTGGGGAACTCTGGGATATCTATCCCTTACAAGTATCTTACAGGATATCCCATGTTTGGAACTGAGATATTAGATAATAATCATATACACATACAAAAGATAAAATTGCTTTCCAAGCAGCTTATGCACATGTAATGTTTTAGTGTAAGAAGCATTGTTTTTCTTTCTTTTGTTGGCTCATCTTTTGCTATTTATTTATTTTTCCTATGGTTAGCACCTGAAAAGACCAGTCCCATCTCTCTTACTCTCTGCATGAGATCTTTCTCTGAGATAAATTTTTGTCAGGTCGAAGTTATTTTTTTTCCTCAAACCAATTTTCCTGCCTCTCTCTTTTTGTAATGTCTGGCAATCCACATATGGTGTCCATAAGCGAACTAGAACATCCCATTCATGCCCTTTGTTTTGCTTCATTGAGAAGAAGGAATCTCTCTGTGATGACCCTGGCAAGTTACAGTGTCCTGAGCAAGAAGGTCCAGGGGATCAGAGATAAAGAAGATTGAACAGGTGAACTTGAGCTTGGGGGGAGAGGTCTTGCAGAAGCTACGTCTTATGCCGAGGAAGCTTGTTAATAAATACAGCATTTTGTATGCTATTTTCAGGGAGAGAGATGGGACAGAGTCAAAAGAAAGCTATCCTACAATAGGATGAAATCAGCAGGAAGCTAGCCAAGCAGTGATGCACAAAGGGAACATGGAGAGTCTCAAGAGCATGACCGATGGGACACACAGTGGCCTTAGGGCTGATGACCCTGGTCTTTATGGGGAAAAGCCAAGTTCCCAGGACTTGAAGCATTAAGTACTTTGAGACACTATCTTCAGGCTTTACCAAGTTCACCCCTGAGCAAAGACACAGAATTAGGTTCCTTTTGTACTTTCATTACAGCATCTGAGAAAGCCTTGTGTAGATCTGACTCTCAACAGTGTGGGAGGTTTCTACCCAGATCCCCTGCAGGATAATGAATGGGAGCAGCCTCAGTTGCCTGCTCCCTTCTCTATAATACATATCCTTGGTTTTAAAAGGGCTGGGGTGCACCCTCCTAGCTAGTGTCTGAACTTCCCACAGAGCTGCTCTGGTGTGTGT
>NW_022196903.1:122291226-122291628 GCF_008632895.1 Mastomys coucha
AAGCAAAGCCTCTGTGGAACAAGGAGCTCTGGTAGCTTTCTGGTGAGCCCTTCTGCTCATGGCACCCATTGTTTTGCATTTTGAGCCTGAAGCAAATGGATCTTAACTCATGGCTGCCACTTTCTGGCTCATATTTTCACCTTCTTGCATAATATTATTCCTTTATCATGTTCCTTTTCACATTTAAGAGTACTATTGCTTATGTTTTACTCTATTTTTTATACATCCTAACTTCCATTATTAATCTTGAAGGGTTTGATATCAAAAGAAGCTTCTAGTTAAAAACTTGTCTTTACTTCTTCTGGAGACACTCAGTATAACTTTTATTGTTGCTATACTCTAAAGCCCTGGATAACTTACAATCACTTACCATTTGACTTTAATTTAATATCTCCTTATTTG
>NW_022196903.1:122298168-122298636 GCF_008632895.1 Mastomys coucha
GTAGTGAAAGAATAGAACCAACCTGAACCAACTGAAGCAACCCATTAATTAGACTGCTCAAACTGTGAGAAATTCACAGCATAGAGACTAGATCTTTCAGCAAACAAACAAACACAGAAAGTAGGACATGGACAGTGACCTGCTTTTTGACCAAATGACAAACTGTTTGCTGTGATAGTAGGATGGATAAAATGTATACAGAAGTCATTCATTCATTCAGATATAACCATCTACTATGTGCCTGTATTTCTCTAGATGATAAAGATCCAGCTGTAATCATGAACACCTTTTCCTTAAAGGTTTTCTAGGAATGTGTAGTGTGTTATGGTGAATGCTACAAATAAATAAAAAACAAAATAAATAAATAAAGCATTTAAATGGAAATTAAGATTTTTGCCATTAGAGACAACATCATATCAAGCAGACAAATCTAGACAAGCTTTCCTGATAGATGATGCTGGATTCCAG
>NW_022196903.1:122300320-122300689 GCF_008632895.1 Mastomys coucha
TTGTGAGACATGTTTTTCTTACATAGAGAGCTTTTTGTCCTAGGGGTATAAAGAGGCTGAGAGAAGAAAATAAAGTGTGGCTATTGGGGCTCTGCTCCATCCAATGTATGTATCTATATCACCTACATATATGTGTGTATAATACATATATAACATGCATATATGTGTATATGTATATACATATATACATTTATATCCACTGAATGTATATATGTCTACCTTTCTGTCTGTATGTACATATGTAAGTATATGTGTATGTATATAAGCATGTATATGCACTTGTGAAATCAATGAAGCTAGTATAGTGGTTGGGCCCAATTGAGAGTGTGTGTGTGTGTGTGTGTGTGTGTGTGTGTGTGTGTGTGTGTG
>NW_022196903.1:122300855-122301256 GCF_008632895.1 Mastomys coucha
TTCTTTGTTTTCCTTTCTCTCTGTCTTACAATGTGTTAATGAAGTCTGAGCCTTTTTCCTGGCCAGCAATATTCCCTTAAGTCAAAGAATAAAGAGTCCACATAATTAAATTTCTTTTCCTAATCCCCTACTGCTATCAGCAGGATTCAATTTCCAAAAACCATCAGCTTTGGCCTCAGAGCAGCAAGAGAGAGTTAGTTGCCAGAAGCTATTAGTATTTGGCTCTTGCCAACTGTGCATCCCACCATAGTACCTGGGTGTCAAGGCTGGTCCTTGACAGCTCACACAGCAGGAATGACAATCAATGATCCTATTTTTCAAGTCCAATACACTGTATCCTTCCATGACACTCTTGTTTTACCTCAGATTACACAGCATTGCTTACTGTCTGCATCATATTG
>NW_022196903.1:122302682-122304155 GCF_008632895.1 Mastomys coucha
TGAACCAATAGGTAATTGTGTGGCTTGAATTTCCAAGAATATAGGTTGATAGAAAGTGTGAGTTATGTCGGCCAAACAGTCTTCCATAGAGACACTATACCACCATGATTTTGTACAAGAAGACAGCCATAACAGTAAGAACCCATGGAGAGTCAAACAGCTTATAAATGTTGGTGCTGGGAACTGTATTGAAGCTGTGTGACCTTAACATTTATGAGCTGAAGAACCTGGCCCTGCTGCCTCAAGCTGCTGGTGCATATGATCCCTAATGGGTATACATGATCCCTAATAGGCAGTGTGGTGGTTTCAATATGCTTGTCCAGGGAACATCACTATTAGTAGGTGTAGCATTGTTGGAGTGGGTGTGGCTTTGTTGGAGGAAGTGTGTCACTTTCGGGGTGGGCAATGAGACCCTCCTCCAAATGAACTGGGAACCAGTCTTCTAGCAGCCTTCAGATGAAAATGTAGACCTCTTATTTTCTCCTGCACCATACCTGCCTGAATGTTGCCATGCTCCTGCCTTGAAGATAATGGACTGAACCTCTGAACCTGTAAGCCAGCCCCAACTAAACATCTTTACAAGAGTTGCCTTGGTCTTGGTGTCTGTTGACAACAGTAAAACCTTGACTAGGACAGGAAGATATCAAGTTAAAAAGTGGAACATTGGGTTATTTTAATGAATATGTTGAACAGTTTAATTTGTCTGAAGTTAATTAATAAAAAAAAATAAAATGATGTTGTAGATAGCCCTGGTGCGGTTTGTATTTTGATGCTAATTCAACTTCTCTAAGAGGGTTACCTGGGAAGAAGAATGAATCACATACTCAGGACTTCATGTGATCCTTCTAATGAATAAAGAAACCAACCACTGGGTGAGTAGGCAGACTTCTGTGTAGGAGAGAGGAAGAGAAGAGGCAGGAGAGAGACAGGCTTTTGGCTGGGAACCACAGAAGGACAAGATGTTGCTACAAGTGGCTCCTGGTTTAGATGGCAAATCCGCTAGAATTCACCACCAGAGGATTTAGTTTTAATATGGCTTACAAGATTAGGACTCTAGTTGTTGTGGCCAGCAATTGAGTTACCATTGATTCTGAACTCAACTGGGTTCCAGACAGAAAGGTACTGCAGCAGCAAAGCATGGGTTTGCAAGAAGTGAACCCAAAGGCCATGGGAATTTTGAAGTGTGGGGCTGGCGTGGTAATAACTTGCCAGTGAGAACTTAGTGAGCTGTGTGGAGAGATTTTGGAGCTCTGAGTCAGAGAGTCTCCACAAGATGAGAACAGGCTGGCCATGCCCACCTGTTGCATATGCCCACCTGTTGCATATGCCACCTGGTGGCATAGTGTGATTTGTAATTTTTTATACACGTCCTACTACAAAATGAACCCTTTGTCATTATTTGTGATTACTTGGCATATGACAGCATTAGTCATGTTCCCACATGCACTAATGAAGCACCTACTGTGTGTAGTT
>NW_022196903.1:122305658-122308322 GCF_008632895.1 Mastomys coucha
GCCAGATTCCCAAACCTTCTCCTTTTCACACATCATTAAGAAGATTTGAGCTGTATCGTGGTTGCTGTTTCTCCTGGTGGTTGCAATGTTTCTTTATAGTTATATACCTTTGAAGTTGTAGTTTGGAACTTTCTTCCATGTAGGAAATTAAGACAACCAGGGTACTTTCCTAATGAGCCTTCATGCTACCAATAAATGTGCTAATGAGCAAGTAATGGAAAAAAAAACTGTGGGGATGGCTCGGCCATGGAACAACTTCCTTAATGTAAAATAGAAGTTCTCAAGATGAGAACTTAGCAATGGCATTATAGACTTGGGACTCTGAGAAAGTTTTGTAAGTTTTACCATGCAGAGTTCCACCTTCAGGCCAGCCGGCTCCAATCTTGCTCAGGAGTTTACATTCATTTGAATTACTTTGCTTTGTTAAACAAATGTTTTACTCAAACTGTCTTGGGTGGATTCTTTCTGTGAGAAGACAAGAATAGAAGAAAAATTGTCAGCTGTTAACAATGACACCATCAGAACCCAAATTAGAGGGGAACATTCCCATAATGTGCATGCAGCCTTTTGCGATGGTGTTGGTACCAGCCTTCTGATACTGCTGAGGTTGAGGTAAGTCCTTCTTAATGGGTCATGAGTCATCACACATGGTTGTCAGTTCTGAAATCAAGTATCCATAAAGATATGTTGGTAGGAATATTTTCCTGTGACAGTTACCCCAATGAATTAAATTTCCTGTCTCTGTTACTTTCACTCCAACTTTAACTTACTATTGAATAGGATCCTACTGAAATCTTCTCTAGAACTCAAGCTATGAAGGTGAAATTTTACCAGAAAACCATGTCTCACTGAATCTCAACAGGGTAAAAATATCAGGTCTAACTGAGATTGTTACAAGTGTGCAATTCACCTGGCAGATCTGAGTCAGTGTGTATTAATATATCTAATATGACTGGAAGCTACCACAATAGTCAGTGTTAGTTTGGTGTTCAAACCCTGCCCTCTGTCTTTACCAAACAAGATAAGAGATGACAATATTGAAGATATGGAGCAAAGGAAAACTGCCTATTCTTTCATGGTAATGAAAACTAAAGTGACTGTCATGAAAAAAAATCAAGAGAGCCTCCTCAAAATTAAAAACTAATCCATCACACCATCAATCTCATTTTTAGTATATCTCAGTACAGAAAAAAATCTGAGATGTTCTAAAATTTAATATTGACAGTTGGAGGATGCAGGGGTATTAATTTCCAGCCTCTTACCCTAAAGTACTGTTAATTTTTGATGATGAGGTGTTTTTCGAAGCAATAAATAGGCAGGTCCCATCTTTTAATCCAATTTGCCACTCAGTTCTATTTGGCTGGGAACCATTAATATTTGTTATTATTGTATTGAAAGGTATGTATTATTTCCTGTCACTTTATACTCCTTTTTGTTTATTTTTTGTTTGTTTGTTTGTTTTATCTTATTCCTTTCTTAACCATTTTCAAGCATGGTTTCTTCTCTGCGGCCTTGTGTGTCTGTTTGTCTTTATCTTCAGGCTAAAAGATTCCTTAATAGGTTTTGTATGGAACTCCTTTGGTATCCATGAATTTCTTTAGCTTACTTTCATTTTATTTTTATATTCATTAGCAACAATTTCAGGAAAAATGCATTCAAAGTAATATATTATTACTTCTGCTTTATTTCAATTAACTATTTGGGGCATAAGAGATAATTTAAATATATTAATTCAGTGGGGTGCTTTTTAAACAGCAGTCAAAAGTGCATTTGGGTATATAATGTAAACACTTCAACAACTTTATTATTTTTCTATTTTTTTCCCCAATAACAGCAAAAGGGGGCTTAATGTGTGGTGCTTAGCTAATACAAATAAATGAGGGGCTCAGAAAATACAAATAAATGAGAATGTGATTTAGAATTTTAAGTCTCTTACTGGATTGCTGTTTTTGAGTGCCAGTACAAACCCCTGTAACTCTACAGAATGTGACACCCTCTTCTAGCTTCCTTGGGAACCCTCAGGTATTTGGCATACAGGTAAATAAAAGTAAATCTTTAGGATAAAAAATGTCTAATTCTATCTTCTGTGAATCTACCTCTGATTATTTCAGACTTTAGGAAATTCTGTTTGTAGCACAGTCTCACTGTGTACCCAATCTTCACCATGAATGCTGTAGTACATATATTCTGGTTTTATTTCTATTCTCTTATTACACTGAGTGAAATGTGTCTCTTTAGGGCCATATGTTGCATGCACTTAATCATTTTCACACTACTTACCACTTGATCAAGCTGATTGATTGAGCTGTATGCTTTTCTAAATTAGTATCCATAGTGTTTACCACTTTGAAACAGATAAAAATAACCCAGATGAACAGCAACAACATAAGAACAATGAAAAAAATGCTAAAATTTCTAATCATTTCAACCAGGGCAAATAAATCACTATCAAGTGATTCATATGCATTTCAGATTAAACTCATTAAATTACATAATGCTAAACTAGGATTACAAAGGCATAAATACCTATAAATATGATGGTCATCTGTGGCCTATTTGGCATGACAATCATCTCAATATTCTGTAGTTTTAAACACAGTGCTTCAGCTTTGTCATGTGACTAGATTAGATATCTTCAGAGGTCAAGTGTCAGATGACTTTTGC
>NW_022196903.1:122308377-122308916 GCF_008632895.1 Mastomys coucha
CATGCTTCCTTGTTTACATGGACATTGGACATAGTTGGAAGACACAACAAGACTGGGCCGGCTTGCACAAGACAAGCTCTGTGCACTCTCATGTGCATTCTGCTGGGCAAGCCAAGTTCAACCCAAGTTCAAAGGTGGGGACTTCCAAGTCACATTATAAATGGCATGAGTATAAGGAAAGATGTGGAACTAGGACTTTTACTTAATTTCTATCATATTAAACTCTAATATTATTTTGTTTTATACTAATCTCTAGCTAGTTAGTATAGAAAAATCAGTTAGGACTAAATGACCTCAGAAGTATTTTCCTTCTAGGAGTGGTGGTCTATAGCACCACTATATTCGCAGCATCTTAGAAGCAGAGGCCCAAGGAACAGAAATTTAAGGTCATCCTCAGCTGCATAGTGAATTTGAGGCCAGCCTGGGTTATATGAGACCCTCTCTCAATAAACAAAACATTCCCAATACCTATGTCAAATAAGATGATTGTTGTTACCCATGTGACTCCTGATTTGTGTATGGTGGTGCTGTTTGTGTGG
>NW_022196903.1:122318882-122319040 GCF_008632895.1 Mastomys coucha
TCTATCTATCTATCTATCTATCTATCTATCTATCTATCTATCTATCTATCTATCTATCTATCTCTATGGTGGACTGTGAAGTCCTATGGCTATATGGTCAGGAAGGTAATTCTATCTTTGGTTTCACTATGCTTAGCCTTTGCTTCTTCCATATAGCC
>NW_022196903.1:122319280-122320106 GCF_008632895.1 Mastomys coucha
CTGCTATGTATTCAAATACTAATTCTGTTCCTCAACATCTGGTTGCCCCAAGATGAGCAAATTCTCATGTACACCAGCTTTTGTTGTGTAACCTTGCTCCCCAGCTTAAAACTTTTTTTTTTGTTGTTTTTTTGTTTTTTTGTTTTTCGAGACAGGGTTTCTCTGTATAGCCCTGGCTGTCCTGGAACTCACTCTGTAGACCAGGCTGGCCTTGAACTCAGAAATCATCCTGCCTCTGCCTCCCAAATGCTGGGATTAAAGTCATGTGCCACCACTGCCTGACCAATTTAAAACTATTAAGTAAAGGTGGCTATAGGCAATTACTGAAGGGAGAAGACATAGGAAAGTTTACAGTTACCTAGCTGGAGGTTGCAGGTAGGGACTATGAGAAGAAAAAGAAAAGAAGAAAAGAGAATGAAGGAGGAAGAAGATGGAGGGAGTAAGAAATCTCCATTAGACATGATGGGCCAGGAGCTCATGCCTGAGTGAAATGTCCTTCACCTTAACCCTACCCTGCCCCAGTACAGATTGCTGGAGCAGAAATAACCCAGGAAGACCCAAACAACCGTTATCTGGAGAATTAACAGTGTAACCGTTAGAAAATTAAATTAGGGGTAATCTCCCAGTAATTGCACAAAGGATAAATAAATAAATCATAGCCTGAGTCTCATTCATTTCAAAGCAAGGCAAGGATAGGTATAATTCAATTTATTTTAGAGACATGTTGTACACGATTGATGAAAGACTTCAAGCTGGGCGTGGTGGCTCCTCACTGTGATCCCAGCTCCCAGATGATGAACCACAAGTATTAGCATGAGCTTCAGGC
>NW_022196903.1:122321076-122322734 GCF_008632895.1 Mastomys coucha
CCTTATTAATACCATTCTTATGAATTCTGGTAAATATCTGGGCATTTTAAGAAGTTGATTTTATGAATGGCCACTTTTCTACAAAATGAGTTTTTGCAATGTAAAATCTTCATAGTTCCTGAAGAATGTTAAAAATCTAATAGCCTAATCTACAGTTAAAGGGAAAGAAACTGTTTCCTTTGGTACTGTCTGAGAATTGCACAACAGAGTGGTGAATGGACTAGAGGTTGACCTATATTTGGATGACAGACATCTTTGCCATTTATTGTCTGTGTAACATGAGAAAGAGATGGTTAGTCCTGACTTTCAACCTGATGGAATCTTGAAGGGCCAAAGGACAGAAAAAATGTACCTGTGAAGGATTATCTAGGTTAACTGAGGTATGAAGACTCACCCCAGGTTAAAACAGACCATTATCCTGATACATACACACAAAAGGCCTCAGCAAAGTAGCACAAATTCAGTCTCATCATAAATTCACATATTATATAACAAGACAAAGTGGATAAGATGAAGTAGAATTTCTTCCAGGTATGCAAGTTCAATGTAGTTGGAAGATATTGAATGTTCTCATGATGAAGGAACAATGAATGTATGGGGTGATAGAATAGGGACCTAATGCAATCATTATTCATTGTGTACATGTATTGGAACATAATACCACATCACATGTATGTATACCATTATGGGTCAGTTAAAAACATAAAACTGCAAAAAATGAAATCAGTTAATGCAGTTTAACATACTAGTTGTCTAAAAAAAAAATAACACAACCAAAGTAATAGATGAAAACTAAGAACAGAGTCTGGAAGTGACTTCAACTTGATAAAGAACATCTATGAAATACTAACAGTAGTACCATATTCCATGGCAAGAAACACAAAACTCTCTCATTAGGATTGGGAACTGGAAAAATGTATTTCAGCATCTTAGTGACTGAAAAATGCAGACATATTAGCTTCCCAACTTATTACTGTGACAAAGTAGTTGTCAGAAACAACTAGGGGAAAGATCTATTTGGGTGCACATTTTTATAAGGGTTTCAATCTATCAAGGCAGGAGAGAGTGTACTTCTTACCTCTAGATAATGTAAGTTTGTTGCTTACATTGCCTTCTTGCTGACTAAGGCACAATAGTTATGGGACATAGGCTACTGAAGGCATAGCAGGCATAGTGTGTGTGTATATTTACTGTGTATCACATATATGCATGTAGACAGTGTCAGGTCTTCAATGACTGCAGAAGAGACATTGTGACAAAGTTCTTGTCCTTGGAGCAGAGCCAGCAGGGCATGGGCCTACATGAATGTTGACTGTTGCTGTAGGTGTAAGGCTTGTTTGTATAATAATGAATATATTTTACTTTATGTTCTTCCTTCAGGGGAATATCCTCTCTGCCAAAGGTAATGACTCCATTATAATCAGAGCCAGCACAATTCTGTGAAGTGAAAATGTATCTTCGTTATGCTGAGACCTTCAGGACATCTCTTAAGGCTGTGGGAAAGAGTTTTGAAAACATGAGTTCAAGAATCTATAAACATGATTTCTCAACTATGTAAAATATATGGTCCAATAAGAATTGTATGAGGGGCTTCACAGACCTAAAACAACAGAGGCAGCTGAACTGATGAGCCAGCTTGTGAGAAAGATGTTAAGGAA
>NW_022196903.1:122322744-122323408 GCF_008632895.1 Mastomys coucha
AGATTTAGGGAGTAGTGATCTCAAGGCAAGATCCCACCCAGCTAAACTTATTGTTTGTATTTACAAAGGCAGGCAGATTTTTGAGTTCAATGCTAGCCTGGGACAGAGTGAGTTTAAGTCCTTTTAAAAGAATCAAGAGGCTAAGGTCATAAAATAATGATTTGTGGGATAATCAAAAGAGAGCCTGGGGTAAATGATGAACTGATATGTAAATAAAAGACTGGGCTTTGGTGTGCAAGAGAGAGCTACCTAGAGAGAGCTTCTTGAAGAGATAACATCTCTTTTAGAATTTTTCTAGCAGGTTTTCTGACTTTGGTTGGAAAACCCAAGTGCTATCTAGAGATCTTGAAAGACCCCCACTAGGGGAGACCCTCTCTCATGTTCCGGGAGAACCTGGCCACCCAAAGACTCACAGGTGACCGATCTTGATGCAAACAGCATGAGGTTTATTTGGAGGGAGGTGGGGGAAGCCAGTGTGGTGGGGACGAGCTCGTAACCCTCCAAGGGGCAGAGGAGCTCGACCCAGAGCACAAGAAGTGTGGGGTTTTTAAAGGAAAAAACACAAAGCAGGGGGAATGAGAGGGTAACCAAAGAAACATAAAAACAGTGGAAAATTTCAGAGGGACCCAACCCATGATTTAGTCAGGAGTCAGGGTCATGAGGA
>NW_022196903.1:122324623-122325116 GCF_008632895.1 Mastomys coucha
CATGGCTATCTCTCCAGCCCTTATTTCATGTCAAGGATTTTCATATGAGTACTTCCTTTTGATGACATAAACTGTAGAGAATAAAAGAAGACATTGCAAGATATTCTCAGCAGATTCAAGTGTTTATTTTTAAATATTATTTAAATGGTACAAAAGGTAACATGTTAGATTGTATGTTCAGAAAACTCATTGATATCCATTTCTAACAAGACATGTTGTAATTTTATGTGATAATTTTCACTATATTGGAAAAATATGTGAATGGATGTCAGCTTTTTATATATGGACCAACAGTGAGAAAATAACCTTATTTTGCTATAGCATTTGATATGTCCTATTTCCCATGGCCAACACCCAGCCCATACCTGTGTTGATTTAACATTAAGTCTGATGTTGACTTACTGGTCTGTTTTCTGTTTAGTGATATGGATTCTGGTTTAGTTGTCAGAGAAATATCAACTTGCCATTTAAAATGCAAATACTTACTTTCCGC
>NW_022196903.1:122325190-122325830 GCF_008632895.1 Mastomys coucha
AAGTAAGATTATTTTAAAGAAAAAAAGTAGAGATGAATGCATTGTAACTGCTACAATAATGATTATTAGAGAAGGTGAGCGTGGGTTCTCTGTGACCACCATCAACAGCAGAATAACCATTCATGTGAAGCATGAGGGTCTAGTTCAGCATAACGCAGTAGCTGGTGATGTTTCAGACTTCTAGAGTCTGACACCAGGAAGATTATTTTAGGCATATTTAAACACAGCACAATTTTAGACAAAAGTTTCCTAGTGCTAATTAATTCAACCCTTCATGCACAATAAAGCTTAAGGCATGATGACATTGACACTCTTTGTAAAGTACTTGTGAGTTCTTTCATGAAGGTGGGTTTTCTATATTGACTACATGAGACATCTTAAGGGTCTGGAGAGGATCTGGTGTGGTTGCGGTCATTCAGACAGAATAGAGGTCACCTTATCTATTAACCACTTCTGTTCCCTTTTGTAAAGTACACATTACACCTCCTGTAAGGATGAGTTCTTTTGACTAAGAAACAATGCTCAAGATAAAGGTGTAGGGAGAGAAAGAGTCTGGGGAAGCCATGTGTGGCCTGGCCCTACAGATAGTACAACAGCACCAAGTTATTAACCACATCCATTACCAGCCTTCTGGGTAGAA
>NW_022196903.1:122329137-122329494 GCF_008632895.1 Mastomys coucha
AAAGTCTGCTTGTTTAATATTCCTGGTTCCCCTAGTTTTATTTGTGAGCACAAGAACCTCTGTGCCCCAAACAGCTGCATGTGTTATCATAGACAGATCAAAAGAGTCCAATGATATTTTTACTATCTTGTGTTCTGGGGTTTTAAAGACTTTTAAGTGTCTTACATAGCCTAAGTTTGTTCTGGATCTTCCAGCCTCTGCCTCCTCAGTGCCTGGATTGCAGGTGTTGTGCCTCCATGTCCTTCCAAGTTTTTATTCTTTAACCAGCCCTATTACCACTACTCTAGCGCTTCATATAAGATGTCACTTTTCATACAAACTTTAGATCCATTCACTATGTTGGCAAGGAAGAATGGA
>NW_022196903.1:122331358-122332524 GCF_008632895.1 Mastomys coucha
ATATGGGTACTTTCCTCCATCTCTCTCTCTTTTCTTCTCTCTCCCTCTCCCCTCTCTCTTCTTGTGCCACACCGCCACCGCCGGGGTGGACAGGGTACACGGCTACGTGGAGCGGTGCCTGGGACCACAGCTGCCACGTGGAGCGGCTCCCGCGCCGCCTCCGCTGCTGCTGCTGCACCCGCCCGCCCGCCAGCCCGTCGCCGCTGCAGCTGCCGCCACCGCCGCCACCACTGCCGCCACCCGCCGCCGCTGCTGCTGCCGCCTCCGCCACGCAGGGAGCGCTCCCAGTACCACTGCAGCGGCTGCTGTTCAGCACGGAGAGGGTACCAGCACAGCTCACCTGGCGACTGCTCACCACTTCTTGCTAGAGACACCAGACACCGCGAGACACAACAAACCTACAGCCAAGCGCTGCTAGACTACAAACTCTTAACCACGTGAGCTGTACCCCACTCAGGCACCATTCAGTTCCATGTTTTTCCATTTACCAGATTGCTCATAACCAGCCTCACAGACACCGGCATATTAATTAACAGGATCAGTCAGGGGGAAGACCTCCAGATTTCCAGATAAGGTCTGGCCAACCTTCCCGGGAATTTATGGATTACAGCCCCCCTTGACATACGCGTTAAGACGTTCTCCCACTGGGTGCCCCTTCCCTCAGAGGTGACTCTCACCCCTAATACTTACCGGGCTACAGCCCTCAAACCCCTGGATCCAGGGTGAGTTACTTTCCCACGCAGGCCACCAGGCCCTGCCAAATTGCCACTAGGGTTTCTAGTGACAACTTGAAACCACTACCTTCGGCTGTTAATTTTTCTTGGTGCTTGGATTGTTCTCAGGACACTGGTACGAACATCCAACCACCCCACAGTGGGTTCCAGAATGTCTTTGACCAGTTTCTCCAGGCACCCCACAGGGTTGTCTCCTGGAAAATCTCAAATCTTTAAAGCTTATGCCTGATTTGAAGGCATCAAAATTAATATATCTCTGCAATAAGGTCTGTGGACCTGCCCATATCTGCCACAGGTTCTGGATGCTAACACTTTCTTTCTTTCTTTCTTTCTTTCTTTCTTTCTTTCTTTCTTTCTTTCTTTGTTTCTTCCTTTCTTAAAGATTTATGTGTATGTGTATGTGGGTGCCCACAGAGAAAAGAGGCAACACTT
>NW_022196903.1:122332556-122334003 GCF_008632895.1 Mastomys coucha
TTCTTCCTTTCTTAAAGATTTATGTGTATGTGTATGTGGGTGCCCACAGAGAAAAGAGGCAACACTTTCCTCTGTAGCTGGAGTTATAGGCAGTTATGAGCTACACAGTGTGGCTCCCAGGAACAGAATTCAGGGGAATTCTAACTGCTGATCTAGGAAGTCCTAGTTTTGAAAAAATAGTTTCTACTCAGAACTTGAAAAAGTACTAATATGTTATAAAGAAATACTCCTATATTTGCATATGTTAAATAAAGAATTGGCAGCTTTTCTTTCAAAACTATAACCAAGACAAAATAATAAGTAAGTTACAGTTTTATTTTTTAAAAAGGAGGTGGACCAGGATGAAGATTCAGGGCTTAAAACTTCTTGCCACAGAAGCCTAACTGTCTGGCCTGGATCCCAGGAACCCAAGGCAGCAGTAGAGGATAGACCCCTGTGACCACATGGCTTCTACACATATGCTGTGGCATAGATATACGCCCCTCAAGTAATAAACTAATTTTTTAATGGGCCAAATGGGTAACTCTCCAATGTTTCAAATAGTTAAAATGAACCATTGGATATAATTATATACTATACAGCAAAAAAAAAAATTTTTTTAATAAAGTTGGCACTCAACACCACTGATTTGCTATAGCTTCCAGGAGTCAAGAAGAAACTGCTGCTCTGGTTATATTTGAAACCATTACAGTGGTAGAAAAGTTCCTTTAAGGGGAACCTTCAGCTTAAGGACAAACCTCTGATCTGCCTGGAGATGTGAAATTATGGCAACTACAGTATCACACAAAGCTCTCTGTCTTCCTGCCTTTTAAAAAGTAGACTTGAAGAGTACTTCCAGGATCACAGGACTTTGCCATTGCTGTCCTTCTGCTTCTCCCTGTCCCCATGGTCAACATCTCACACTGGGAATCATACATGACCAGCCTAGAAATAAATATTGACTCTGCTATGAAGCTGAGCCAGTCATGCCTACAGTGTGCCTTCTGTGGGTCAGGACAAATGGCTGGGTACTTGTGTCCCACAGTATCACCTTTACTTTATCACACAGTGTAGTCTTGATGCCTGAATGTCCCTGAGATGATCATGAAGTATCTCCCCAACCCAGGCTAGAAGTCTCCCAGGGTTCTCTATTTCCCAAGAACTGCAGGCAAGAAAGGATCAGAGGTCCTTGTCACTGAACCAGGCTTCACTGTGATGCAGGAAGGGGTCTAGTAGTCTCTGGCTCAGACTTCTGGAGTTAAGAGGAAGAGACTTCCATTTTGGGAAGGGTTGAAAATCCCTGTGACCTCAGTAAAGTCAGCTTGAGTTAAGTTTCTAAATCAGAGTGCTCTGAAAGAGAAACGAAACACAAAGTAAACCAGAAACAAACAGGAGAGCCAGTCTCCAGATGGCGCCAGACCCTGACCCTGTGGCTCCTGACCCTGTTCCAGCAGTTTCAGCATGGCTT
>NW_022196903.1:122342724-122343099 GCF_008632895.1 Mastomys coucha
GGTTTTCATCACCCACAGGAAAAAGCCAAGAATGGCTCTCCTTACCTCCTTTTTATTTCAGGTCCACAGAGGACATAGACAAGAGGCTTCCTAGGGCTTTTTGGTCACTAGTCTGTTCAGGGAGAAACAATGTCTCACATAATAATAATAAAAAAAAGATGGTTATAAAAGCAAATTGTTCACACATATTACAGGAAGCTTCCAAGTCTCGTGGAATTTACAGCTTCTCCTGATCCAAACCCACCAAATTTATTCTTAAGTTTTTTATTCTTTGAGAATTTTGTTTGTGTTTTTATTTACTCTCTCCCCCAATACCCAGATCCACCTGATCAATCCTTACCCACCCAGCTTTGTGTCTTTAGAAAAAATCAAGAC